>NC_061508.1:182695012-182742115 GCF_022539505.1 Lolium rigidum
CGGGCCCTACATCCCCCGGCGGTGCGGATTTGCGTTGACTCGGCCGGCGAACCCGAGAATTCGCGATGCACCACGTCCCGGGCCACCATACGCGACGTTTTGGCCGCTTTCGTCGGGCCAGGTGGCCTCAAAAACGAGAAAAAAAAAGTTTTGACATGCACCACGGAGGGACCCAAAATCGTCGGCCATGGTACACCAGCAACCACGGCGCGACTTCAACTTCGTCGGCCATGGCAACTTTTCTTGTAGTGATATATATATATGTTGACATGCGTAAAGAAATATCTCATATTTATTCACAACCATACATCTTGGCATGTGTCTCAGCTATCACTAAGTTTCAATTCCATCAAACAACTCCTCAAGTGTGCTATCAAGTCTATCCCAACATCTATGGAGTTAAGTATCTTCAAAGTTAAACCCTTAAGACAATCGGTCATCATAGAAGTCATAATTTCAGACTTCTTCTTGTTGTACTTGTTTGGCAATATTATTTTCAAGGCAAGACTCAGTTAATTAAATGAACTAGAGTAAGAGATTTCACAATTAACTAAACATAAAAATAAAAACTCTACTCCAATTGCTTCAAATCACTCCCACTAGTATCATATCTTAACAAGTCTACTGACTAGCATAAACAATTCAAACTTCTATAGTGGGATACATAAGACATACCTCTTGTAGGCAACTTCATATTTCTCTTCCTTATGATGTGTTCCTTCAAAAATCTTGGTAGATATGTTTCAATAATAATATCAAGCAAAGAGGCAATTGCAATTCAGCTCTTTCAAGAACAAGGATAAAAGGAAAACTGTTTTTGTATTTTTGTGAATTGGGATTGAGAGGGAAAAACAAAAATGATTGGCAACAAAGTAAGGAACTAAAAACAAAACAAATAAAAAGGAAAACAAACTAAAACGAAAAGCAAATAAAAAGCAAAGTGTTGGAACAGACCAACACGAGTGTTTCAAAGCTCTTTCAAAGAGCTGGAGTACAAATTTATTCAACACAAGTAAAAATGCTTGAGGAACACATCCCCAAGCTTAGGCTTTTGCAAGCCCTCTTTGTTGAGCTCATTGTGGTGGAGGATTATTCCCAAAGTTCCATTGGCCACTCCAATGAGTGAAATGGGAATTGAGTTCGGTGGCGTTGTCTCGAAGGTTGATGGCGAGGTTGCTCAGGTTCTCAATGCTTCCCTCGAGCGTGTACATGTCCTGATAGGTGGTGAAGTCGTGGAGTGGCTGTTGCTCCTGTTCTAGTCCTTGATGTTCTTGTTCAACTTCCTCTTCTCCTTTGGGTTCATCTTGTTGTCGGGGTAAATTTGCCTCAACCTGTGCATCATAATGCAAACACCTATCCTCGAGAGAGAATAGACCATTAGGCAGAGGGGCAGTGATCAAGTGATCAGCTCCCGGTATGTCGAAGTACCTTCTATTTTTCTAACCATACCACATGCATTCAGAGTAATAAAATCAAGACGACGAGGACCTTCCGATGCTCGTAAATTACTTACATTGATATTAAGTCTTCTTGCCAAGATTGTGATGACTCCACCTCCACATATGGGCCCCGAGCTTCAAGGGCTTGGTAGTTCAGGTAGAGAATGAGAAGGGCGCCCAAGTTTGAGCGGATGTTGCTGTCTTGGAACACAACCTTCGCGACGATCTCATGACCTATCCATTGAGCCTTGTGAAATCACCACGTGCCTGCAAGGTGTTAGAAATAACATAGTACAAATAGCGAATAGCAGGGCACTCAATACAATTCCCCTGGGGGAGTGTGCTAGATACGCTCATCCTAGTAAAATACATGCTAGGTTATGGGTTCAAGGTAAAGCATGCCTAGCGGTTGGCGGTGGTCCTATTCTCAAAGCCAAAGTAGTTGCACCACTCATCTAGAGTCAACTCATACTCACGGTTTATCAAACGGAAGGATATCCGGTCGACTCCGGGTTGAATCTCCTCAGAGTTGTGGTACTGGTTCACAGTATGCTTTAGGGTGCTGAGGAACTCGAGTGTCAAGCGGCGATAGGTAGCGGCCTCCTGAAAAGAAAAGTCAAGCAAACCAACATTGTTGCAAAGAGTATTGAAATCATTGCGTAGGCCTAGTTGGTTCAGAATATGGGGGCATGCCCATTTTGTCGACTTGATCTCGCGGTCCTTGAGACGGTTGAAACGGTTGAGATGATGTCGGTTTTTGGACTCGATACCGAGCAAAGCGGGGGTGTCTTCAACCGATAGTGCAGCTGTGCAGCCACAGCGTGCGAGCAGCTCCTTGTGTTCATCTAAAAAATAACTAGCAGTTTAGTATCTTAAGCACAAATTAAAAAATTTAACAAAAATAAAAGTCCGATTCGATAAAAATAAACATATGATCATCCTCTACACATCTTATAAGAGAATCTCCTCTAATTTAGAAATCTAGAATTCTCATTAAGGTGATGAAGTTCATAATATGACCTATCTCTAGATTGGTAATGACAAAATCTAGAGCATGTATTAGCGGATAAAAAGTTGGGGGTCGGAGGAGAAACATACCATACTTTGATGGAGTGCGAGGAATTGAATCCAAAATGAGCAAATTTGGAGATCCAAAGGAGTGGGTTTTGAGTTTGGAGGAAGAGAGAGAGAGGATATGAAATTTCACCTCTTCCCTGCCTATTTGTGGCTTCCGATGCGTGGTACGGGTGCACAGTACGGGCGCATCCCGCCCGTACCAGGTGCAACCGCCTTAGGTGTAAGGCGGTCGACTCGGTACGGTACGGTCGGGTAGTACGGTCGTACCCCCCGCACCGATGGTCGTTAAACTTACGGATTTCTTACGAAAATTTGGAGTTTCGTTGTCAAAACAGTATGGCCGGGCGGTACGATCTGGTCTGCCTGTACCGATGATCGCGAAAGTTACAAACGATTTTGGCGAAACCTCCAACTTTTCTTCTTTGCAGCTGCGGATGTGGTACGGGCGCGTGGTACGGACGGCTCCCACCGTACCGTTGGTTGCTAAAGTTACTGGAACCTGCTAACTCAAAAAAAATTGTGCATTTTTTTCTCATGCCCTTGTACATCAACATTACCTTGAAAATGGCTAAGGAAAAAAGAGCAGTATATAATATCAAGAATGTTCAACCATTAGTATATTAAATCGAAAGGCATTGTTACTTATTTTCTTCTCCTCTTTTCCAAAGGATCTCATGAACACTCTTTATTAAAAATAAAAAAAGAAACAAAACAAGTGAAACAAAACATTAAATTGAACGAGAACTAGATAGAAACCTTATTGAACATGGGTTGGCTCCCATGAAGCGCTTCTAGTTATGGTCAATTAGCTTGACCAAGATGGTGATCACTTAGGTGTTGGAAGTGGAAGAACCAGTCCAAAGTAATTTGGTTTCAACGTGATGATCCCATCATCATGTTTGGCCTTCTTATTTCTAGGGAAGTGTACTACAAATGGTTTTTGGATGGCAGTCCAATTCTCACATTCCCTTCATGTAAATTCAGTAGAGCTTTAATAGTTCTAAGAAATGGCCTTCCTAGGATTATAGGAGCTATAGGATCTTCATGCATGTCCACAATAACAAGATCAATAAGAGCATGACATCCTTTAACTTCTACTACAATATTATTTTTAATTCCTATAGGTTGAATCAGCTAAGTGAAGTCTTAAATGAGTAGTTTTAAATGGCCCCATTCCTAACTTATCAAATAAGCTTTTTGGAATTGGAGACGCTTCACCAAGATCACAAAGTGCAGCCATCTCATTTGTTCCAATATGAATATTAATAGTGGGCTCAAATATATCATGAAGCTTAGCTCGGAGTTTTTCAGCCAGCTTCTTATATTGTTGTTCTAAATCACGAAATTTGTATGCTACTTCATGAATAAATTGATGGTAACCTTCATCGACTCCGGGATGTTTTACTGTGACCATCTTTATTAGATCTTCTACGGAGTATTCTGGTGTTGGAGCATTGCTATAGTCCAGTTCTTCAGGTGCTTCTCCTTATCTTTCGATCCTCATCATCTTGAGGTCTTCAACGGTGTTTGGTTCTCGCTTACCTGCAAATCTTGCAAGTATTATAGTTTGGCTTTCAGCTATGTTCCCCAATTGTGCCTCAACGGTCTTTGTCCTTTCCTGTATAACTTGAACATCATTCTTAAGAGAAACAATTTGATTAGATAAATTCCCTAACATAGTGCTATGATTTTCAGTAAGCTTTTTAAGTGTAGTATTTTGTTCAGTTTGAGCATGCATAAATTTTTTTAAAGTACTTTCAATTGAAGTATTACCATTGCTTGCTCAACTACGATTGGTGTAATTATTATTTGGAACTCCTCCAGTATTGTTATATTGTTTTGGAAAATTAGAGCCATAGTTTTGACTCTTCCATGCAGGGTTATAAGGATTTCTTGCTATGAAGTCTACTTCCTCAACATTAGAGTTGGTGATGACATTAACTTGAGTACTTTCCTTACCCTTAAGAATATTTATAAGCTCATCTACCTTTGAAGTAAGATCCTCATTGTTACCTTCGGTGATTGAATTCACCTTTCTTAAGGAGGATCTTTCTACATGCCATTGGGCATGGTTGCTTTGCATATCGTCTAGAAGTCTCCTTGCCAGTTCAACTGGCTTGCTCATGAATGTTCCTCCAGCTGCAGTATCAAGCATAGACTCTGACATTGGGTTAAAGGCATTATAAAATAAGTGCAAGATTAACTAGTCCTCCATTCCATGACTTGGACAGTTCATGGTGGCTTCTTTCACCATTTCCCATGCAAGCGCTAGTGGCTCGTGGTCTTCTTGTCTAAAACATGTAATGTTAGAACGCAACTGCATAGTCTTTGCTGGTGGGAAAAACTTAGTCATGAATATATTAGTACATTCATACCATAAAGTTATAGCGCCTTTAGGCAAAGCTAGCAACCAGTCTTTTGCTTTTCCTCTTAGTGAAAAAGGAAACAAGCGTAATTTTACCGCATTGGGGTCAACATATTTAATGCACATCATATCACATATTTCAGTGAATGTATTCAAGTGCATACCTGAGTCCTCAGCGGCTAAGCCTCCAAATTGGTTCTGCTAAACCAAAATCAAAAGGTTAGGCTTAATTTCATAGTTCTCCGCTGTGAGAGCGGGTTGAGTTATGGGTGCACGAATAAAATCATCATCGTGGATAGCATATTGGCCAAGCTTCTTTTCTACCATAGTGATTATCTTTTTGGTATATTCTTCTATGTTTGTAAAAGAAGAAGTAACTATTTTTTTGGGGTTTCAAGTAGAGAATAAAAACGGTAAACTAATAACAGTAAATAAAAACTTAAAACTAAAAATAAAATGACTAACAAGGTCTCTAGTAACCTTACCGGAATAGGAAATTGCTTCCCCGACAACGGTGCCAGAAAAAAGGGTTGATACCTTCGATCCGGATTACGGATTGTAGTATGATAAGATTTTTTCCTAGAAGACGTAGGTTTAATCGAACCTTGGGAAGCACTGCTAAAATGGTGTAAAGGAAACGTCTACAAGACTTTCAAGTTTATTTTATTTTCTGTTTACCGGACCTTTCTAGTTTACTTATAAGGGGGTTGTGTTCAATGATAGAAATAAGCCAGGGTTAAGGTTTTTCCTGCAGCTATGCATACATATATCATTGAAGCACACATGTGTAACAAATATAGAGATAATAGATTTGTGAGTAGGACATCCGTAAGTACTATTTCCCCTAAAGCCAGAGGTGACAAGAGCCTCTTGGTCCAACCACTGTCCTCACAGCCGCAAGTAACAATAGTTATTAAGTAAATGAATACAGACCAATGCCTTAAGCTAGATGACTGTGCCATGATCCCTAATGAATCACTAAACATGTACCGTTACTTTCCACTTTCTGCCACTGAAGTTTCGCGGTAGCACATCATTCTCCACTCATCCCACATGTTCCCTTGATCGATCTGAATGATATGGGTACCTGCAGATCATCGAAACGAGACAAAGAGACAAGGATACGCGACTGCAAAACTCCTATTCAATCCTTACATATATAATAAGATTAGATGCACATAAATGTTGCGAGGATTCACCCCAACCCACAGCCCGTGAGAACTACACACGCATAATATCAAGATCAATAACAAAGATAGAAATCATTGTGCAAAATACTAGATTGAAATAACAATTTTCTTACAATGGTCGCCAGTTCTCAGGGAGATCTCTATTACAATGGTGATGACTATGACTATGGAGGATATTGGAGATGGGATGGATGAACTATTGTGGTGGTGACATAGGCATCCCTGATGGGCCTGCCGAAGATGGTACCCGGGGTTTACTGAAGGCCCACGAGTCGAAGAATATGAAGCTCGGAAGCCCAAGTAGTTTTTGATAAGGAAAGATAGAATTGTATTAGGAATAAAGAGATTTGTAACTTTACGGGTTGAACTCAAAGAGTCTCCCGGAATCCGTAAACTTGTGTAATACGAAACCCTCGGCTCCGCCTCCTATATAAGGGGGAGTCGAGGGACAAAGAGAGGATCGATTTCATTGTCAACACAACCTTAGTTTTCATAGCAGTCGAGTACTTTTCCGGCTGAACCTTCAAGATCTACTTGCCCTTTACTTCCCAGAAAACCCTAGTCTACAATCTGTAGGCATTGACAAGTTAATCCCTTGTCAATTGGCGCCGTCTGTGGGAATTGAAGGCGACAAGGATCTGATCTCGATGGCACGCTCAACATCGTCGACGTCTTCGGTGGGAAGCAACGCAATGGACAGAGGTAAACAGATCGAAACTGATCTCGTCGATTTTGTTCCTCACCCGCCCTCCCGTGAGGATGCATATGCGAATCTAGAGGAGCCTATGGAGATGAATGATACGTCTCCAACGTATATATAATTTCTTATGTTCCATGCTACTTTTATGATGATACACATATGTTTTATACACACTTTACATCATTTATATGCATTTTCCGGAACTAACCTATTAACGAGATGCCGAAGTGCCGGCTTCCGTTTTCTGCTGTTTTTGGTTTCGTAAATCTTACACGGAAATATTCTCGGAATTGGACGAAATCAAGGCCCACGATCTTATATTTCCACGAAGCTTCCAGAACACCGAAGAGGGACCAGAGGGGAGGCCCAGGGCCCCCACACGCCATGGCGGCGCGGCCAGAGGGGGGGCGCCCCCCTACTGTGAGGGTGCCCCGTGGCCCTTCCGACTCCGACTCTTCGCCTATATAAGCCTCCCTGACCTAAATATTCGATACGAATAAGCCACGATACGAGAAAAGTTCCAGAGCCGCCGCCATCGCGAAGCCAAGATTCGGGGGACAGAAGTCTTTGTTCCGGCACGCTGCCAGGATGGGGAATTGCCCCCGGAAGGCATCTCCATCGACACCACCGCCATCTCCATCGACGCTGCAGTCTCCTATGATGAGGAGGGAGTAGTTCTCCCCCGAGGCTAAGGGCTGTACCGGTAGCTATGTGGTTAATCTCTCTCCCATGTACTTCAATACAATGATCTCATGAGTTGCTTTGCATGATTGAGATCCATATGATGAGTTTTGTAATCTAGATGTCGTTATGCTATTCAAGTGGATTTTACTTATGTGATCTCCGGGAGACTCCTTGTCCCACGTGTGTAAAGGTGACAAGTGTGTGCACCGTGTGGGTCTCTTAGGCTATATTTCACGAATACTTGTTCACTCGGGTTATGATTTGAGTTGGATGTCTCTATGAAATTGTGGTGTGTTAGTACCTCCTATGAATGCTCACGAGTGACAGTCATGGTGTGTTTATTAGTACTTGGGAATACATCTTTAAGGTTTGCCTACATGATGAATTAGTGTTCGTTATCTTGCCAGAGAGTAATTCAGAATAGCATAGTGAAGTGCTTATATTTATATTCAATTATGATTGCAATGTTGAGAGTGTCCACTAGTGAAAGTATTATCCCTAGGCCTTGTTTCCGAATATCGAAACTCCGTTTATTTACTGTTCCACTGCATGTTTACTCGCTGCCATATTTTATTCAGATTGCTATTACCACTCATATTCATCCATATCACTTGTATTTCACTATCTCTTCGCCGAACTAGTGCACCTATACATCTGACAAGTGTAGTAGGTGTGTTGGGGACACAAGAGACTTCTTGTATCGTAATTGAAGGGTTGCTTGAGAGGGATATCTTTGACCTCTACCTCCCTGAGTTCGATAAACCTTGGGTGATTCACTTAAGGGAAACTTGCTGCTGTTCTACAAACCTCTGCTCTTGGAGGCCCAACACTGTCTACAGGGATAGAAGCGTGCGTAGACATCAAGCTATTTTCTGGCGCCGTTGCCGGGGAGGTAAGGTAAAGGTATTCACATCCTCCGACTACTAAGCTATTTCCTAGCACTGTTGCCGGTGTGTGAGTGCTCGAAGCTATTTCCTTTAGATCCTGCAATTGCATCTTTTTGTTTCTTGTTTACACTAGTTAGGCTTAATGGAAAACAACAAAAATATTAGAGATCTTTATAGTATCTATCTTGAGTTAGGACATGAGGTGTTTGAAGAGAAAATTAAAAAACCTATGGAACTTTATATGCATGATAATGCCAATGTTATTAGTATGAATGCTTTGAACACCATTGTTGCTAATGCTATGGAAGAATTTAAGCTTGGGGAAGCTGGTTTTGATGAGCATGATATTTTTAGTCCCCCAAGCATGGAGGAGAAAATTTACTTTGATGATACTTTGCCTCCCATTTATGATGATTATAATGATAGTGGTATTTTGGTGCCACCTACTATGGAGGATAAAGTTTATTATGATTATACTATGCCTCCTATATTTGATGATGAGAATAATAATGATAGCTACTTTGTTGAATTTGCTCCCACTACAATTAATAAGAATGACTATGCTTATGTTGGGAGTAGTAATTATTTTATGCAAGAGACTCATGATAAGAATGATTTATGTGATAGTTATATTGTTGAGTTTGTTCATGATGCCACTGAAAGTTATTATGAGAGAGGGAAACATGGTTATATGCATCTTAATAATATTAAGTTTCCCCTCTTTATGTTGAGAATCTTGAAGTTGCGCTTGTGTTACTTTTCTATGCTTGTTGTATTATGCCTACATGACTTGTTTATCTACAAGATTCCATTTCATAGGAAGTGGGTTAGGCTTAAATTTGTTTCATACTTGCTTTTTGATGCCCTCTTTGCTCCAACTCTCATCCTTATGTGAGCATCATTAAAATTGCTGAGCCCATCTTAATGGCTATAAAGAAAGCACTTCTTGGGAGATAACCCATGTATTTATTTTGCTACTGTTTTGTTGTGTCTTGGAAGTTGTTACTACTGTAGCAACCTCTCCTTATCTTTATTTTATTGCATTATTGTGCCAAGTAAAGTCTTTGATAGTAAAGTCAATACTAGATTTGGATTACTGCGCAGAAACATATTTCTTGCTGTCACGAATTTGAGTAGTATTCTCTGTAGGTAACTCAGAAAAATCTGCGAATTTACGTGAGTGATCCTCAGATATGTACGCAACTTTCATTCAATTTGAGCATTTTCATCTGAGCAAGTTAAGTGCCCCAGAAAAATTCGTCTTTACGGACTGTTCTGTTTTGACAGATTATGCCTTTTATTTCATATTGCCTCTTTTGCTGTGTTGAATCGATTTCTTTGTTCCATTAACTTCCAGTAGCTTTGTGCAATGTCCAGAAGTGTTAAGAATGATTGTGTCACCTCTGAATATGTAATTTTTTTATTATGCACTAACCCTCTAATGAGTTTGTTTTGAGTTTGGTGTGGAGGAAGTTTTCAAGGGTCAGGACAGGAGGATGATACAATATGATCAAGAAGAGTGAAAAGTCTAAGCTTGGGGATATCCCCGTGGTTCATCCCTGCATATTTCAAGAAGACTCAAGCATCTAAGCTTGGGGATGCCCAAGGCATCCCCTTCTTCATCGACAACTTATCAGGTCACCTCTAGTGAAACTATATTTTTATTCCGTCACATCTTATGTGCTTTACTTGGAGCGTCTGTGTGCTTTTATTTTCGTTTTGTTATTCTCTGAATAAATTCATGCTTGTGTGGGAGAGAGACACGCTCCACTGTTGCATATGAACACATGTGTTCTTAGCTTTACTTTTAATGTTCATGGCGAAGGTTGAAACTGCTTCGTTCATTGTTATTTGGTTGGAAACAGAAAATGCTTCATGTGGCAATTGGTATATGGTCTTGAATAATTTGATACTTGGCAATTTTTTTGAGCTCTCAAATAGATCATGTTTAAGCTCTTGCATCATGTACTTTGCACCTACTAATGAAGAACTACCATAGAGCTTGTTTAAATTTGGTTTGCATGATTAGTCTCTCTAAAGTCTAGATATTTTCTGGTGAAGTGTTTGAACAACAAGGAAGATAGTGTAGAGTCTTATAATGCTTGCAATATGTTCATATGTAAGTCTTGCTGTACCGTTTTATACTTGAGTTTGCTTCAAACAACCATGCTAGCCTAAGCCTTGTATTGAGAGGGATTACTTATCGTGCATCCAAATCCTTGAGCCAAAAACTATGCCATTTGTGTCCACCATACCTACCTACTACATGGTATTTCTCTTCCATTCCAAAGTAAATTACTTGAGTGCTACCTTTAAAACTTCATTCCTTGTCTTTGCAATATATAGCTCATGGGAAAATAGCCTTAAAAACTATTGTGGTGAAGAATATGTAGCTATGTATCTTATTTCTTAATAAGTTGCTTGTTGAGCGGTAACCATGTTTCTGGGGACGCCACCAACTATTACACCTTTGTTGAATATCATGTGAGTTGCTATGCATGTTCGTCTTGTCTCGAAGTAAGGGTGATTTATCATGATCAAATGGTTTGAGTATGCATATTGTTAGAGAAGAACATTGGGCCGCTAACTAAAGCCATGAATCATGGTGGAAGTTTCGGCTTGGACAACAATCCTCAATCTCTTATGAGAATATTATCTCGTTGTTGAATGCTTATGCATTAAAGAGGAGTCCATTATCTGTTGTCTATGTTGTCCCGGTATGGATGTCTAAGTTGAGAATAATCAAAAATGAGAAATCAAATGCGATCTTTCTCCTTAGACCTTTGTACAGAGCGGCATAGAGGTACCCCTTTGTGACACTTGGTTGAAACATATGTTATG
Source organism: Lolium rigidum (assembly GCF_022539505.1). Taxonomy (NCBI): domain Eukaryota; kingdom Viridiplantae; phylum Streptophyta; class Magnoliopsida; order Poales; family Poaceae; genus Lolium; species Lolium rigidum. The sequence goes on from NC_061508.1 coordinate 182,706,196, forward strand.
CAATGATAATCCATGTAAATCCAAGCTAATTAGGACAAGGTGCGAGCACTATTGGTATACTATGCATGAGGCTTGCAACTTATAGGATATCTTATACATAACACATATGCTTTATTACTACCGTTGACAAAATTGTTTCTTGTTTTCAAAATAAAGTCTAGCACAAAAATAGTAATCCATGCTTCCCTCTGCGAAGGGCCATTCTTTTACTTTATGTTGAGTCAGTTTACCTACTTCCTTCTATCTTAGAAGCAAACACTTGTGTCAACTGTGTGCATTGATCCTTACATGTTTACTTATTGCACTTGTTATATTACTTTGTGTTGACAACTATCCATGAGATATACATGTTACAAGTTGAAAGAAATTGCTGAAACTTAATCATCCTTTGTGTTGCTTCAATGCTTTTTTACTTTGAATCTATTGCTTTATGAGTTAACTCTTATGCAAGACTTCTTGATGCTTGTCTTGAAAGTATTATTCATGAACAGTCTTTGCTATATGATTCAGTTGTTTATTCATTGTCTTTACCATTGCTTTAACTCGCTGCATTCATCTCATATGCTTTACAATATTATTGATCAAGATTATGATAGCATGTCACTTAAGAAATTATCTTTGTTATCGTTTACCTACTCGAGGGCGAGTAGGAACTAAGCTTGGGGATGCTGATACGTCTCCAACGTATCTATAATTTCTTATGTTCCATGCTACTTTTATGATGATACACATATGTTTTATACACACTTTACATCATTTATATGCATTTTGCGGAACTAACCTATTAACGAGATGCCGAAGTGTCAGTTCCTGTTTTCTGCTGTTTTTGGTTTCAGAAATCTTACACAGGAAATATTCTCGGAATTGGACGAAATCAAGGCCGACGATCTTATATTTCCATGAAGCTTCTAGAACACCGAAGAGGGACCAGAGGGGAGGCCCAGGGCCCCCACACGCCATGGCGGCGCGGCCAGAGGGGGGGCGCCCCCTACTGTGAGGGTGCCCCGTGGCCCTTCCGACTCCGATTCTTCGCCTATATAAGCCTCCCTGACCTAAATCTTCGATACGAATAAGCCACGATACGAGAAAAGTTCCAGAGCCGCCGCCATCGCGAAGCCAAGATTCGGGGGACAGAAGTCTCTGTTCCGGCACGCTGCCGGGACGGGGAATTGCCCCCGGAAGGCATCTCCATCGACACCACCGCCATCTCCATCGACGCTGCTGTCTCCTATGATGAGGAGGGAGTAGTTCTCCCCGAGGCTAAGGGCTGTACCGGTAGCTATGTGGTTAATCTCTCTCCCATGTACTTCAATACAATGATCTCTTGAGTTGCTTTGCATGATTGAGATCCATATGATGAGCTTTGTAATCTAGATGTCGTTATGCTATTCAAGTGGATTTTACTTATGTGATCTCCGGAGACTCCTTGTCCCACGTGTGTAAAGGTGACAAGGTGTGCACCGTGTGGGTCTCTTAGGCTATATTTCACAGAATACTTGTTCACCGGGTTATGATTTGAGTTGGATGTCTCTATGAAATTGTGGTGTGTTAGTACCTCCTATGAATGCTCACGATGACAGTCGTGGTGTGTTTATTAGTACTTGGGAATACATCTTTAAGGTTTGCCTACATGATGAATTAGTGTTCGTTATCTTGCCGTAGAGTAATTCGTAATAGCATAGTGAAGTGCTTATATTTATATTCAATTATGATTGCAATGTTGAGAGTGTCCACTAGTGAAAGTATTATCCCTAGGCCTTGTTTCCGAATATCGAAACTCCGTTTATTTACTGTTCCACTGCATGTTTACTCGCTGCCATATTTTATTCAGATTGCTATTACCACTCATATTCATCCATATCACTTGTATTTCACTATCTCTTCGCCGAACTAGTGCACCTATACATCTGACAAGTGTAGTAGGTGTGTTGGGGACACAAGAGACTTCTTGTATCGTAATTGCAGGGTTGCTTGAGAGGGATATCTTTGACCTCTACCTCCCTGAGTTCGATAAACCTTGGGTGATTCACTTAAGGGAAACTTGCTGCTGTTCTACAAACCTCTGCTCTTGGAGGCCCAACACTGTCTACAGGAATAGAAGCGTGCGTAGACATCAATGACGTTCGGAAGATTTCACTTTCGCGTCGGAAAAGAAGGATCACATCGTCTCGAGGTTCCGATTTTGTCGGGATCGTTGGCGGCCGATTCCAATTTTTTGGGATCATCGTCATCGTTCAAGATCGACGCCGAGGAAATCTCATCACCGCGCTTCGCCAAGTCAGCAACAAGCGGAGAGCTCGTCAAGATCTTCGGCGGCATGCCCTTCGAATCGTCTGCGGACTCCGATATAAGCAGCGATTCAGACAGCGTCGACAACTACAACTTCGTCGACAGATCTGCTTCAGTTCGGGAGGTCTTCACCGATCTATTCGACGGTGTCACCAACCCCAGCAAAGATAAAACTTCAAAATATCATCAAGTTTATGTAGTTGGGGAGCCAAGTCGCCCACAGGAGGAGACATCAGAGGCTTTCGACCCTTTGGGAAATCCATACGTCGATCCCGCTGATCTCACGCGAGGTTTGGGTGCCAAATATGTCGGCCCCGTGGATCGGCAGATGGTGCAACTTCTACAAGCAGGTTGGGACCGAGCCGCAAAGGCTATGGACGGGACAGAGCCGATGAATACAACCGCTACGCTTGACGAGTTACAAGCATACCAATATAGACCCTCCCGTGCTGGACGAGAACTTGAGAAGCAAACATCTGAGCTTAATAAGAGAAAGGCCGCAGCTTCCACGTCAAGCCGAAGAAGGGCAGAGCTCAGCCGACAGTCAGGAACTTCGGGAGATAATCACAGAGACGCTCGCAATAGGGGGAGATCGCGGCTGCAGAACATACCTGAAGCCGAGAGGGAGCATCTGATCCAGAACCTCGACATGTCTTTTATGTCAATAGACACGAGAGGAAACATTATCCCTAAAACACCAGAAGCGGGATATATGGCGACACAGGCCTTCATATTGGAAAACAGGCCACCCCCAGGAGATCCAAGAGAGGCATTGTATAACATGGCCATTGCAGGAGTTGGAGACATGGGGACAACGTTTGCAGGAACAAGCACACCTCCCGAAGGTGCTGCAAGACAAAACAGTCCACGACATACAGGGGCGGTACAGGATCCCCCGATAACATCGGCAAGAGATACAACGACACAGGCGCGAGTCGACAGGGCGCGTCAAGAAAGGAGAGAGCGTCGGCAGTCACCAGATGTTGACGAGGAGGAGATGTGCGGGCTCCCCTGTTTTACTCGACGAGTTCGCAAAACGCGAGTTCCATCTGGTTTCAAATTACCCGATAATTACAAAAAGTTCGATGGCTTGCAAGATCCGGAGGATTGGCTAGTCGACTACTTGGAAACAGTAAAGTTGATGGGTGGAAGTAAAGCAACTGCAATGTAGAGCATCCAGGTATATTTGAGTGGCGCAGCGCGATCGTGGATCAAGAAGCTACCACCTGGATCCATCGACAACTGGGAGACCTTTGAGGACATGTTTGTGAAGAATTTCCTATCCACATGTAAGAAACCCACATCAATAGAACAATTGAGAGCTTGTCGATAGAAGTATGATGAGTCAATGAGGATGTACATCCAGAGGTGGAACATCATCAAAAACTCGGCAGAAAACATATCTGACGAGAGAGCGATAGATGCTTTCGTTGCTGGGATCCGAAGAAAAGATTTCATCGAGGCTTGGGAAGGACTAACCCAAAAACCATAGCAGCATTGATGGAAATAGCGAATCGCTGGGCGGATGGAGAAGATGATGTTCATAATAAGAGGCATAGATCGCCCGAGGAGGATCGAAATCGAAATATTCAAAATAGACGAAGATTTTCTCGCCAATACTCCGACTATGATGGTCCCGGCCAAATATCGGCTGGCTTCCGAGGAAATAGCGGAAATAACAATCGAGATGATTATCAAAAGAGCGATGAACAACGCAGTGACTACAGGGGTAGTCCACGCCCCAATAGACAAAATAATGGTCCAAGGTTCCATAGGCCGTACATATCTCCCGAAGATATGATGAACGGACCATGTCAGATGCACTTTTATCTCGACAACAACGGGAAAAGGTAGTCGGGACATTTGTAGAAGGATTGCCGTACTTTCCAGGCGCTGAACAGATTTGCGGGGCATGCCAATGCACAGGCAACAAATAGGAACCCTCAAGGGCCAAGAAGTGAGATCCACCTTCCACCTCCTCCCGCGATCACGGACGCAAATCGACACCAGTTACAAATAGCGGCAGCACCACACCCTCCTCCTTATATCGACACCAATGGCGCGGTCTCGATGATTCAGAAAGCCAGGCCATCTAACAGGGCTCAGAAAGTAATTTCGCGACAAGTCTTCATGGCAGAGAAGATGTCTCCACCAACAATCGAGTACCTGAATTGGTCGGGACAAGATATTGGCTTCACCATAGCGGACCACCCGCATCAAGTTCCTCGACCAGGGCAATCGGCTTTAATCTTACCAGCGGTGATCGCAGGATTCGATGTTTCACGAGTATTCATAGATGGAGGCAGTAGTTTAAAACTCATGTACGCAGACACATTGAGGAAGATGAACATATCCCTGGCGAACTTAAAACCAACCGACACACGTTTCCATGGCATCACACCAGACATACCAAATTATCCGTTGGGGAAGATCAATCTCGACGTTCAGTTCGGAACCCGAGAAAATTACAGGATAGAAAGGCTGGAGTTTGAAGTCGTGGATTTTCCATCGCAGTACCATGCTCTACTGGGATGACCCGCGTATGCCAGGTTTATGGCGGTACCACATTACACATATTTACTGTGGCGACTCCCTAGACCCAGAGGCCCAATCACAGTAAAAGGCAGTTTTGCGCTAGCGGATAAGTGCGACAAGGATTTTTATCGACTGTCAGAAACTTTCGGGATGCAAGCAGAGTATATGACGTCCAAACTAACAACTGATTATGATGTGCTACCTGACGGAGGGAGGCCATTGAAGGAGCAAACTTTTGATACTACGAAAAATTCGAAAGAAGTGCAAATCCACCCGACGGATCCCAAGAAGACGACATCTATCGCCACAAATATGGACCTCGCATAGGAAAGCGCGCTCGTCGAGTTCCTCCGTGAGCGCTGGGAAATCTTCGCATGGTGTCCAGCAGACATGCCAGGAGTACCCAGGGAACTTGCCGAGCACCCGCTTAACTTGGATCCATTGGCCAGGCCAATCAGACAACCTTTGCGGCGTTTTTCGGAACCAAACCGCAAAGCTATGCTGTCGGAAATAAATAGACTCAGAGAAGCTGGGTTCATCAAAGAGTTGCACACAGAGGCCACGTGGGTAGCTAACCCAGTGTTGGTCCCAAAGAAAAACACAGAGGTCCTTCATATGTGCGTCGACTTCACGTGTCTCAATAAACATTGTCCAAAGGATCAATTTCCCCTCCCAAGGATCGATCAAATTATCGACTCCACGGCAGGCTATGAATGTCTTTCCTTTCTGGACACGTATTCTGGTTACAACCAGATCCGCTGAAAAGAAGAAGATGAGGTCAAAACAGCTTTTATAACACCCTATGGAGTGTTCTGCTATAGAACAATGCCTTTTGGGTTGAAAAACGCGGGAGCAACATATCAGCGGATGATGCAGAAGTGCCTTGCCACTCAGATTGGCAAAAATGTTCAAGTATACATCGATGATGTCGTCATAACGACAATGAAAGGGTTAACCCTAATTGACGATCTCAAAGAAACTTTCGACAACCTCGATAAATTCTGCCTCAAGCTGAACCCGACAAAGTGCTCTTTCGGCGTTCCTGCGGGAGAACTTCTAGGGTTTCTGGTGTCAGCAAGAGGGATCGAGGCTAACCCGGAGAAAATCCAAGCCATCGTAACAATGAGGAAGCCAACAAAACTCAAGGAAATACAACAGCTAACTGGGCGAGTCGCAGCTTTGAGCAGATTCGTCGCCAGGTTGGGAGAAAAGGCGTTGCCGTTCTACGCTTTGATCAAACATGGAGAAAAGTTCGAGTGGAACAAAGAAGCAGATAGAGCTTTTGAAGATCTCAAACGCACGATCTCGACACCACTAATATTGGTGGCGCCCAAGGAAAAGGAGCCTCTCCTGTTGTATATCGCGGCCACACCTCAGGTGGTCAGCACAGTACTCGTGGTGGAACGAGAAGAAGAGGGAAAACTACATGCAGTCCAGCGACCAGTATACTTCATCAGTGAAGTTTTATCGCCTTCAAAATAGAGGTACCCGTAGTACCAAAAGTTAGCATATGGTGTATTCACAACCGCAAGAAAATTGCGGCACTATTTTTCGGCACATCCGATTATAGTGGTCAATGAGGCGCCTTTGTCCAATATATTGAACAACCCTGAAGCTATGGGTCGTGCCTCCCTTTGGGGAATAGAGATTTCCCTTCGGGACATCACATATGAAAAAAGAAAAGAAATAAAATCGCATATCTTACCATACTTCATCACAGAGTGGATGGAGCTGCAAAATACGGGACCTCCAGACTTATCGAGAACTTGGACTATGAACTTTGACGGGTCCAAAAGGTTAGAAGGAGCTGGAGTAGGCGTGATATTGGTTTCACCGCAAGGAGATAAAATGAAGTACGTGCTGCGGATGACTTTCCCCAATGCATCCAACAATGAAGCGGAGTACGAAGCGCTGATACATGGGATGAAGATGGCGAAAGCTTGTGGTGCAACCCGGTTAAAAAATTTCGGCGAGTCCCAACTGGTGGCCCAACAGGTGATGAATCAGTGTGTTGCAGTCAATGATAGTATGATAGCATACAAGGAGGTGTACAATGAACTCGAGAAGCTCTTCGACGAGTGTGAAGTGAATCATATCAGTAGACTTAGCAATGATGAAGTCGATGTTCTTGCAAACATCGGGTCACAATGTTTAGCAATACCACCTGGTGTGTTTTGAGAGGATATAAGTGAAAGGTCGACTAAGGCAAAGAAACAAGCAAAGAAGAAAGAGAAGGTTGAGAAAGACTCGGGGGCTCTAGCAGCATCGGAAGCAAGCACATCAGGAGATGACGAAGAATTGCACGAAGTGATGGTAGTGCAAGTTCCTGGGATGCAGGTCTACATTGCATATATCCTAAGGAAAGAAATACCCGAGGACCCAGTAGAAGCGAGGTGAGTTATTCGACGATCCAAGGCTTTCACCGTGGTTAAGGGCGAGCTCTATAAGCGGAGTATATCGGGAGTCTTGCAGCGGTGCGTCACACCCGAGGAAGGTCGATTGTTGTTAAAAGATGTGCACGAAGGAGTGTGTGGACACCACACGCGTAGTCGAGCTATAGCAGCCAAGGTTTTCAGAGCAGGATTTTATTGGCTAACAGCAATCGAAGATGCCAAGGACATAGTGCGTACATGTGATGCTTGTCAAAGGTTTGCCGCGAAACCTCATTCTCCGGCAGCGGAGTTGATGCCAATACCATTGTCATGGCCCTTTGCTCAATGGGGTCTTGATATGGTGGGCCAGGAGGATACGAGTACATGCTCGTAGCTGTCGATACATTCACCAGACGCAGCGTCGGCAATCAAGTTCATCAAGAGTATTGTTTTTCGGTTTGGAGTTCCTCATAGCATCGTCACAGACAACGGCAGCAAATTCACATCCAATGAGTTCAAGGCATATTGTGCAGAGGTATGCATCAAATTACAATTTGCCTCGGTGGCGCATCCGCAAACCAATAGTCAGGTCGAAAAGGCAAACGACATTATCTGCAATGGCATCAAGAAGCGCCTACTAACATCATTGGAACAAGCTCGACATACCTGGCCAGAGGAGTTGCCGAGTGTGCTATGGAGTATACGAACAACACCAAATACATCGACACAAGAAACTCCGTTCTTTCTAGTCCATGGAGCTGAGGCGGTGCTGCCGATAGAAATAGAACACAACTCCCTGAGAGTGGCTGAATTCAATGAAGAAACCTCGAGAAAGAAACTGGAAGATGATGTTGATGCACTCGACGAAGCTCGAGATGGTATTGTCAAGGGTCACCAAGTACCAGCAAGATATGAAAAACTACCACAGTCGACGTTTGCGACCAAGGTCTTTTCAGGTAGGTGACCTGGTTCTTCGGCTACACAAAACAACCATGAAAAACTCGAGTCGCCATGGATAGGCCCGTACATCATCACAGAAGTAATTGAAGGAGGAGCATACAGAATAAAGGACAAGAAGACAGGGATCAACGAGCCAAACCCCTGGAACGTGGCGCAGCTTAGGCGCTTCTACGCCTAAGTCGAAATATAGTCCTCTATGTAAACATACAATGTACTGAAATGTCCGCGAGTTTTTAGACGCACTCTTTTCCTTTCAGGGCACCGAGTGGGGCTGGAAGGTTTTTAATGAGGCGGACTCGCGGTGCTGCAATATAGTAAAGATATTGGTGATATAAATCTTCTTCTTCGTCAGGCCGAGCTTCTTCATCAGATTGACATCTTGATTTGAGATCTTGGATCTCTCCCACTCCGAAGCTCCCAGATCTTGTGCCTCCATATTCGCTTCGGGAGTGCTGTGCCTTGTGAGTCTTGACCGTGGTGGCATCAACAATGGCGCTGGAGGAAGTAGGGCTTGAAGGAGGATTGAAGGAGGAAGAAGACGAGTACTTATAGCAAGTTAGCCGAAGCGCCGCACCGTTGGATGGTATGAGAATGGACTTGATGCTTTACACGTGGCTCAAGGGGTAAAAACGTATTTTCACTGTGAAGGAACTGGACAGGCGCTACAGCGCGCGTGCCAAAAAAGCGGAGGACGTGTGTCCCTCACTTACGCAACATGTCAAAGTGCCACCGATTTTGGGTCCACAGGTAAGTGACAGGATAGAACTCGCGTTTTCCCAATACAGTGGTCGTGGCTATCGTCAGCACTGATGTCAGTTTAAAAAGGAAAAATTCTACTGCGGTGTTATGAAGATTGGTGACAACGAAGGAATAGTGGGAAACTTCAGGCAACACAATAAAGGAAAAGATGAGAGCCTATGATCAAATACAAAGCATTTGTTCATATGCTCGGGGGCTACTCTTATCAGAAGTATTGATTATACTTCTGATAAGAGGTAAACGTGGACGATAAAATATAGAGTTCTTCATCAGTAATGCAAGTTGAGCCTACAACCAAGTATAAATACTCGACTGTAGCCTCGAGGGCTACTCCCATCGGGAGCGCTGGTCGCGCACCCGATAAAAATGGACGAAATCGAGAAGGGGACAATATAGCGACAAAGATGTTAAAACGGCGAGCCTACAACCAAGTACAAGCACTTGGTTGTAGCCTCGGGGGCTACTCCCATCAGGAATGTTGTTCGCGTGCCTGATGAATTTAGAAAAGGCATGGTGAGCATATTTCGAGTTATACAAATAACTCTTCATATACTCCCATCGGGAGGACAATATAAAAATATACAAGTCATCCGATGACTCGAATAAATGTGCTATTCCAGCAGCCGAAAAAGGCACTCGACAATATATTCTCAGAGCGCCTCAGTTGCGAATTAATCTCTGAATGCCGCAAAACGCTGCGAAGGTAAGTCCCAGGAGCCGTCCTGTGCGGCGTGGCACCGCCTCTGACGGCGCTTTGCTACTTTTTTCCGTATCAGCAGATACGAAGAAAAATCCTAACGGACGCGTTAGGTACCCGATAAAACATGACTGGAATTCGGCATCTGGTAAGACCCTAAGTGGGATATGTCGAGTTACGCCAGTATCCTGAGATCATGTCCAGGGACGTGATTTTGAAGTAGGTTTTTGCGGATTGCCACAAGAGCAGTTAACTAGTACCTGATCCATCAGATGAACTAGCCCCAATTACCGTTATCCCTATACAATATACGATTGTTTTACTAGAGTTATGTGTTAACTCGAAGAAGTTATATGAAGATTGTAAAGTTGGAGATTTTCCCCAATTCTCCGATTCAAGCAAAATCTCGGGGGCTACTGACATATGCATCCCTGATGGGCCTGCCGAAGATGGTACCCGGGGTTTACTGAAGGCCCACGGGTCAAAGAATATGAAGCTCGGAAGCCCAAGTAGTTGTTGATAAGGAAAGATAGAATTGTATTAGGAATACAGAGATTTGTAACTTTACGGGTTGAACTCAAAGAGTCTCCCGGAATCTGTAAACTTGTGTAATACGAAACCCTCAGCTCCGCCTCCTATATAAGGGGGAGTGATAAGTCTCAAACGTATCTATAATTTCTTATGTTCCATGCTAGTTATATGACAATACTCACATGTTTTATATACACTTTATATCATTTTGATGCATTTTCTGGCACTAACCTATTAACAAGATGCCGAAGCGCCAGTTCCTGTTTTATGCTATTTTTGGTTTCAGAAATCCTACACAGGAAATATTCTCGGAATTGGACGAAACAAAAGCCCACGGTCTTATTTTCCACGGAGCCTTCCAGAAGTCCGAAGAGGAGACAAAGAGGGGCGACGAGGCGGCCACACCCTAGGGGGGCGCGGCACCACCCCTGGGCGCGCCGCCCTATGGGGTGGGCCCCTCGAGCGTCCCTCGACTCTGCCCCTTCGCCTATTTAATCTCTCCGTCGCGAAAACCCTATGACCGAGAGCCACGATACGAGAAAAGTTTCAGAGACGCCGCCGCTGCCAATCCCATCTCGGGGGATTCAGGAGATCGCCTCCGGCACCCTGCCGGAGAGGGGAATCATCACCGGATCGAGGGCTCTACATCACCATGCCCGCCTCCGGACTGATGCGTGAGTAGTTCATCCTTGGACTATGGGTCCATAGCAGTAGCTAGATGGTTGTCTTCTCCTCTTGTGCTATCATGTTTAGATCTTGTGAGCTGCCTATCATGATCAAGATCGTCTATTTGTAATGCTACATGTTGTGTTTCTTGGGATCTGATGAATATGGAATACTATGTCAAGTTGATTAATTGATCTATCATATATGGTCATTTATGATCTTGCATGCTCTCCGTTGCTAGTAGAGGCTCTGGCCAAGTTGATACTTGTGACTCCAAGAGGGAGTATTTATGCTCGATAGTGGGTTCATGCCTCCATTGAATGCAGGACGGTGACGAGAAAGTTCTAAGGTTGTGGATGTGCTTGTTGCCACTAGGGATAAAACATCAATGCTTTGTCTAAGGATATTTGTGTTGATTACATTACGCACAGTACTTAATGCAATTGTCTGTTGTTTGCAACTTAATACTGGAAGGGGTGCGGATGCTAGCCCGAAGGTGGACTTTTTAGGCATAGATGCATGCTGGATAGCGGTCTATGTTATTTGTCGTAATGCCCAAAGTAAAACTCATAGTAGTCATCATGATATGTATGTGCATTGTTATGCCCTCTCTATTTGTCAATTCCCCAACTGTAATTTGTTCACCCAACACGTTATTTATCTTATTGGAGAGACACCACTAGTGAACTGTGGACCCCGGTCCATTCTTTTACATCTGAAATACAACCTACTGCAATCATTGTTCTTTGTTGTTCTTTGCAAACAAACATCATTCTCCACACCATACGTTTAATCCTTTGTTTACAGCAAGCCGGTGAGATTGACAACCTCACTTGTTAAGTTGGGGCAAAGTATTTTGATTGTGTTGTGCAGGTTCCACGTTGGCGCCGGAATCCCTGGTGTTGCGCCGCACTACACTCCTTCACCAATAACCTTCACGTGGCCTTCATCTCCTACTGGTTCGATAACCTTGGTTCCTTACTGAGGGAAAACTTGCTGCTGTACGCATCACACCTTCCTCTTGGGGTTCCCAACGGACGTGTGCTTCACGCGTCATCAAGCTATTTTTCTGGCGCCGTTGCCGGGGAGATCAAGACACGCTGCAAGGGGAGTCTCTCACGCCCAATCTCTTTACTTTGTTTATTATCTTGCTTTACTTTACTTTATTTTCTGTTTTGTTTGCTTTCTTTATAATTAGTTACTTGTTTTACTTTATTTAATTCAGTTTGCTTTACTTATTTTTATTACTGTTAAAATGAATACTCCTGAGAACACTAAGTTGTGTGATTTCACTAGCACCAATAATAATGATTTTATATGCACTCCTGTTGCTCCACCTGCTACTACAGCAGAATTTTATGAAATTAAACCTGCTTCACTAAATCTTGTTATGAGAGAGCAATTTTTTGGTGTTAGTACTGATGATGCTGCTGCCCATCTTAATAATTTTGTTGAACTTTGTGAAATGCAAAAGTATAAGGATGTAGATGGGGATATTATAAAATTTAAATTGTTTCCTTTCTCCTTAAGAGGAAGAGCTAAAGATTGGTTGCTATCTTTGCCTACGAATAGTATTGATTCATGGACTAAATTTAAAGATGCTTTCATTGGTAGATATTATCCTCCTGCTAAAATTATATCTTTGAGAAGTAGCATAATGAATTTTAAGCAATTGGATAATGAACATGTTGCTCAAGCATGGGAAATAATGAAATCTTTGGTAAAGAATTGCCCTACCCATGGACTAACTACTTGGATGATCATCCAAACCTTTTATGCAGGTTTGAATTTTTCTTCGCGGAACCTATTGGATTCAGCTCTTTGGAGGTACTTTTATGTCCATCACTTTGGGTGCTGCAACAAATCTTCTTGATGATATGATGATCAACTACTATGAATGGCACACTGAAAGGACTCCTCAAGGTAAGAAGGTAAATTCTGTTGAAGAAACCTCTTCTTTGAGTGATAAGATTGATGATATTATGTCTATGCTTGTTAATGGTAGATCGAATGTTGATCCTAATAATGTTTCTTTAGCTTCATTGGTTGCTCAAGAAGATCATGTTGATGTGAACTTCATTAAAAGTAATAATTTCAACAACAATGCTTATAGGAATAATTTTGGTAACAACAACTATATGCCATATCCTTCTAATAGTGGTACTTCTTATGGTAGATCTGTTTTGCCTAGTGAGGAAAAGATTCTAGAAATTGAAAGAGCTACTAAGAGCTTTATGCAATCACAATATGAGCAAAATCAATTGTTTACTAAAACTATGAATGAACAATCTTCCTTGTTGAAAAATATAGGGAATCAACTTGAAAATTTGAATATGGAAATTTCTGGTTTGCAAACTAAGCTTTCAAATGCTGAAAACCGAATTTCATACATGTCTGAGTCACAAGCTTCTTTAATTAATAAAATGGCTGCTGAACCTGAGGATAATGATAACAAAATTCTTACTACAGCAAATGCTATACAAGTTCGAATTAATGACAATATTAGAATGATGGCTGAATTGCATGCTAGGTGGGAAAGAGAAGAAAAACTAGCTAAAGAGAATAATGTAGCTAAAGTTTGGACTATTACCACCACTAGTAATGTTGATGCTTCACATGTTGCTAAACCTCCTACTATCAATGGTAAAATAATTGGTGTTGGTAATGTTTCTACTTCTAATACAAAGCATGTAAAACTGCCTGAAACTGTTTGTGATAAAAGTGCTGAAATTTTTCAGAATATTGGGGACAATGATCCCATTTCTTTAGATCATAATGGTTTTGATTTTGATAATTGTCATATCTCTGAAGTTATTAAGTTCTTGCAAAAACTAGCTAGAAGTCCTAATGCTAGTGCTATAAACTTGGCCTTTACAAAACATATTACAAATGCTCTCATTAAAGCTAGATAAGAGAAATTAAAACTTGAAACTTCTATTCCTAGGAAGTTAGAAGATGGTTGGGAGCCCATCATTAGAATGAAGGTCAATGATTTTGATTGTAATGCTTTATGTGATCTTGGTGCAAGTATTTCTCTTATGCCAAAGAAACTCTATGATATACTTGCTGATAATTCTATAAAGAAACCTTTGGGGAGGATTGATAATGTTCATATTACGGTTAACAATAACCTTGTCCCCGTTGATTTTGTTGTCTTGGATATTGAATGCAATGCATCTCGTCCCATTATTTTGGGAAGACCCTTTCTTCGAACTGTTGGTGCTATTATTGATATGAAAGAAGGAAATATTAAGTATCAATTCCCGTTTAAGAAAGGTATGGAACACTTCCCTAGAAAGAGAATGAAGTTGACTTTTGATTCTATTATTAGAACAAATTATGATGTTGATGCTTCTTCTCTTGATGTTACTTGATTCATACTTTCTGCGCCTAGCTAAAAGGCGTTAAAGAAAAGCGCTTATGGGAGACAACCCATTATTTTATTTCTACAATTTTTGTTTTATATTTGAGTCAAGGTGTTTGTTACTACTGTAGCAATACCTTTGTATCTTTACTTTATTGCATTGTTGTGCCAAGTAAAGTCTTTGATAGTAAAGTTGATACTAGATTTGGATTTCTGCGCAGGAACTGATTTTTAGCTGTCACGAATTTGACTAGATCTCTCTGTATGAGACTCTAAAAATTCTGCCAAAATTCATGCGTGTTCCTGAGATATGTACGCAACTTTCATTCAATTTGAGCTTTTCCATCTGAGCATGTTAAGTGCCTCAAACAAATTCGTCTTTATGGACTATTCTGTTTTGACAGATTCTGCCTTTTATTTCACATTGCCTCTTTTACTATGTTGAATGGATTTCTTTGTTCCATTAACTTTCAGTAGCCTTGGGTAATGTCCAGAAGTATTGGGAATGATTGTGTCCTCTCTGAACATGTGAATTTTTGATTATGCACTAACCCTCTAATGAGATTGTTTTGAGTCTGGTGTGAAGGAAGTTTTCAAGGGTCAAGAGAGGAGGATGATATAATATGATCAAGAAGAGTGAAAAGTCTAAGCTTGGGGATGCCCCCGTGGTTCATCCTGCATATTTCAAGAAGACTAAATCATCTAAGCTTGGGGATGCCCAAGGCATCCCCTTCTTCATCAACAACTTATCAGGTCACTTCTAGTGAAACAATATTTTTATTCCGTCACATCTTATGTGCTTTACTTGGAGCGTCTGTGTGCTTTTATTTTTGTTTTTGTTTGAATAAAATCGGATCCTAGCATTCCTTGTATGGAAGAAAGACACGCTCCGCTTTTTCATATTGAACACTGGTGTTCTTAGTTTTACTTTTAATGTTCATGGCGAAGTTGAAAGTCACTTCGTTATTTGCTCTTTGGTTGGAAACAGAAAATGCTTCATGTGGTAATTGGTATATTGTCTTGAATAATTTGATACTTGGCAATTGTTTTGAGCTCTCAAATAGATCATGTTTAAGCTCTTGCATCATGTAGTTTAAACCTATTAATGCAGAACTACCATAGAGCTTGTTGAAATTTGGTTTGCATGATTGGTCTCTCTAAAGTCTAGATATTTTCTGGTAAAAGTGTTTGAACAACAAGGAAGACAGTGTAGAGTCTTATAATGCTTGCAATATGTTCTTATGTAAGTTTGGCTGTACCGGTTCATACTTGTGTTTGCTTCAAACAACCTTGCTAGCCAAAGCCTTGTACTGAGAGGGAATGCTTCTCGTGCATCCAAAACCTTGAGCCAAAACTTATGCCATTTGTGTCCACCATATCTACCTACCATTTGGTATTTTTCTGCCATTCCAAAGTAAATTGCTTGCGTGCTACCTTTAAAATTTCATTCCTTGTCTTTGCAATACATAGCTCATCGGAAAGTAGCCTAAAAACTATTGTGGTGATGAATATGTCGCTTATGTATCTTATTTCTTTAAGTTGCTTGTTGAGCGGTAACCATGTTTTTGGGGACGCCATCAACCTGTTACACCTTTGTTGAACATCATGTGAGTTGCTATGCATGTTCGTCTTGTCTGAAGTAAGGGGGATTTATCATGATTAAATGGTTTGAGTATGCATATTGTTAGAGAAGAACATTGGGCCGCCAACCAAAGCCATGCATCATGGTGGAAGTTCCAGCTTGGACACTAATCCTCAATCTCTTATGAGTATATCACTACAACAAAAATGACATGTAGAGACGTCCTGGTTGAGACGCTTTTGTTTTCGTCTTTATATGGATATCCACCTCATGAATAAAGACGATTTTAAAGACGCTTTGGGGGTCGTCTTCCCGTGAGAATATTCACCGTTCCCACCTCTTATAATTTCCCACCTCCCGAACTCCCCGATTTACATCTTCCGTCTACCACCTGTCAGGACCCAAGCTCCTTAACTGAAGAAGTGTCGAAGCCAGAAGAAGATTCAGTCAGCGGTTCACGCCCAAGTCTGGTCCATCTCACCGTTGAGATCAAGATCGACGGCCCTGGTCCATCGTCCACACTTTTCAACCACTCACTCGTTTGTCGCCATTAGCTCCTCTCTCTATTTTAGCTCGGATCCGAGCCTTGTAATAGCATCTCTCTAGAATTGGGTTAAACCCTAGCCGCCGTGTTCCGGCTGGCCTACCTTTCCTGTAATCTGAATCTCAAACTAAGAAGGCGTAGTGGAAGGTAGTTCCCAATATTCATGTGTTCATGACGTGATTCATGCATGCTGATCATCTCTGAGTAGTTTAGGCCTTACAAGTGGTATCAGATGCCAGTGATCCTCGGCGGCGATTGGATTTAGAGCGAAGAGAAGTTGGGCTCTAGCTCCCGTGGAATCCTTCTCGGCTTGCTCTTTTTCCCGGTGGCAGTTGTGCTCTTCCTCAAAGGAGCAGAAGGCGGCGGCTTGGCAGCGGTGGCACAGCTCGGTCACAAATCAGGTGCCGGCGGTGGTTCTTGGAGCACAACGCTTCAAGGAAGAATCCCACCCACCCACCCTGGTTCGTCTGACTTCTGGAGGCGGGCGGCGCTGGCGGGGGTGAAGGCGGCGGTGGAGCGCATACAAGGTGTTTGATCTGCGGCTTCCCCAACATCTTCCGCAACAAATCATCAACCTTCAGTTTCTCAGGTATCCAACACTATTCCCCACACCATGTCGTTGCCCAAAGCTTCGGGATCTGGGACAACTGAGCAATTAGAGATGAAAAGCTTGCAACTTTAAATAACTGCCATTCAGCAAAACAGAGAAAATGACAAGAAGGAGTTCAGTGATTTTGCAAGTGCAACAAACAAAAACTTTGTTGACATTCAAGCAAACTTTGATCTGATGCAAAAGAATTTTGAAATATTGTTCGCTGCCACTAAGGGTAAAAGTGATCAACCACCACCTCTTGCTCCTCACGTTGATGCTCAAGGAGAGATTGTAACTACTCCAGAACATGGCAGTGTAAACCAACCAGTTCAACCTGTTAAGCCAATTGGCACATCTAGGCTGCAGGACATCTACGGTAGAGAATTGCAACTTGATGGCGCACTGAAGCAGCCATACAAACACCCAAATGCCACTGGAAAAGCTGTGCAAGGCAACAGAACAACAAATGCAGAGAATCAAGTAAACATTGGCGATGATGACTCTGACAGTGAAGGAAAAAGAGTACAACCACGATTCCGTACATATGGTCAGACTGAACTCAGAAGGATGAATCCGGTGTGCAAGCCAACAAAGCTGAACATTCCTAAGTTTGATGGTGATGATGCTGATTCATGGATTCAAATAATTGAGCAGTACTTTGATTCGACAAGAACACAACTCGATCAAAGGACTGAAATAGCAATCACTTACCTGAAAGGTCCTGCAATACAGTGGTGGAGAGGGACTAGTTATTCTTCAACAAATGTTCCTTGGCATCGATTCTGCAGATACCTATCTGACAGGTTTGCCACCACTTCCATCTGTGACAATGTAAGGGCATTTCATTCTCTGACTCAAACCAGCACTGTTGACAATTACATTCTCAAGTTTGAAAGAGCCATGAACCTGATGCGGAGAGACAATCCTACATTTCCAAATGACTATTACGTCAACAACTTTATATCTGGGTTGACACCTTACATCCAAAAACCATCTGCAATGCCACAAACCCACGGACATGCAGGAAGTTATCTGGTATGCTAGAAGGATGGAGCGAGCAGCACCTTCACCAGAACCCACAAGCAAACAATACTATCCCAGTGCAAGAAGGCAAGTTACCTTTGATCAGCCTAAAGCACCTGCCACAAACTCAACAACTGCAGCAATTATTCAGGAAGCAAGAGAAAAGAAAGTTTGCTATAAATGTCGTGAACCTTGGTTTCCTGGACATAAACGGGTATGTAAAATGTCTCAGCAAGCACAAGTCAATGCCTTACAGGTTCAGGCAACGGAAAAAGAAGAGATCATCTACATCCATGAATATGATGACGATGACTCTGATGATCCAGATGATACAGCTGAACCAATGAGTGTTTCTATGCACGCATTGAAAGGCACAAAAGCAAGGAAATACACCTTTACCTTGTATCTCACAGTTGGCACAGAAAAAGCAATTGCCTTAGTCGATTCAGGAAGTACAACAACGTTCATGACCCCTGAACTTGCCATGAAAGCAGAGTGCAATATCACTCCCACCAAGAAGGAACGTGTCCAAGTGGCAAATGGTGAAACACTGTGGACAGAATTCTTGTGCAAAGGGACAAAATATGAAATCCAAGGAGTTCCTTTTGAGTCAGACTTCGGGCTCTTAAAACTCAAAGGATATGACATAATACTTGGTGCTGATTGGATTTATGAGCATAGTCCAGTGGAACTCAACTTGAAAGCATTGACCCTGCAGGTCAATAACAACGGGGAAATGGTTAAATTCTTTGATGCTAGTTTGCCAGCGACAACAGAGATGCTGCATACAGTCAATATGCACAGAATGCTTAAGAACTCTATTTGTGGAGCCCTACTGTACATTATGCCGACCAAGCAAGACACCATCACACACTCTCCAATACCAGCTGCTATTCAAAAACTTTTGGATGAGTTTCATACCATCTTTGAAGAGCCCACAACACTTCCACCACCAAGAAAATGTGACCACATCATTTCCCTTGAGAAAGGTGCCAAAGTTGTCAACAAAAGGCCTTACAGAATCCCACACCACCAAAAGAATGTTATGGAAAAGTTGGTTCAAGAACTACTCTTACACAACTTCATCAGATATAGCACCAGTCCTTACTCTTCACCTGCTCTTATTGCAAAGAAAAAAAGACTTCGACTGGCGATTATGCATTGACTTCAGGGAGTTGAATGCACAAACTATCAAAAACAAGTTTCCAATACCTGTTATTGAGGACCTATTGGATGAGTTGAATGGAGCTCAAATATTCTCCAAAGTTGATTTACGGAGTGGATATCACCAAATCAGAATGAACCCTGACGATATTGCCAAGACAGCTTTTAGCACCCACCAAGGTCATTATGAATATGTTGTGATGCCATTCGGTCTCACTAATGCACCTGCAACATTCCAGCAGTTAATGAATACCGTTTTGGAAAAATTCCTCAGAAAGTTTGTGTTAGTGTTCTTTGATGATATCCTCATATACAGTGAGTCAATGGAAAAACACACTGAGCACCTGCGGCAAGTATTTCAAACATTGCAAGGAAACAAACTCTACGCCAAATTGAAGAAATGTTCTTTTGCTCAACAGCAAGTTGAATACCTTGGGCACATTATTCGAGGAGATGGGGTTGCCACTGATCCATCAAAGATTGAGGCAATTGTCAAGTGGACGGTGCCGCAGAATGTCACTGAGCTAAGAAGCTTCTTAGGGCTGACATGCTATTATCGCCGGTTTATAAAGAATTATGGCATCATATGTAGCCCTCTGTTCAGTTCTTTAAAGAAGGATGGGTTTCAGTGGTCACAAGCACAGGATGAATCTTTCAATACACTTAAGCAAACAATGACATCAGCACCTGTATTGTCTATGCCAAATTTCTCCAAGACGTTTGTCTTAGAAGCTGATGCAAGTGGATATGGGATTGGTGCAGTTTTAATGCAAGATGGGATACCAATTTCGTTCATGAGTAAAACAATTGGACCCAAGGCGGCAGCACTATCCACTTATGACAAGGAAGCTATGGCTATTATAGAAGCACTTAAAAAATGGAAACATTACTTTGCGGCTAGCTCTTTAGTCATCAGGACAGATCACCAAAGCTTGAAGCATATACAAGAGCAGAAACTAACAGAAGGCATACAACATAAGTTGCTTATCAAGCTCTTGGGGTATAAATACACAATTGGATATAAGAAAGGAAGGGAAAACAAAGTGGCTGATGCCTTGTCACGAGTGAAATACCATCTAGCCACCTTATTTTCCAGTTCAGCCATTCCAACTTGGATCACTGAAGTCACAGATAGTTACAAGGACGATACTAAATGTCAAGATCTCCTTGCTAAGCTGACAGTGGATCCAAAGTCTGTTCCTAATTACAATCTCACCAGTGGGGTATTAAGATACAAACACAAAATCTACATTGGTGCTAATACTACATTGCGCACTAAGATTTTGCAATCCATGCATGCCTCTGAATTGGGAGGACACTCTCGGGAACGTGCTACGTATCAGAGGATAAAACTCATATTTGCATGGCCTGGACTGAAGGCTGCTGTTACATCTTTCATTAAATCTTGTCCAGTCTGCCAAATTAATAAGTCTGAACACTGCTTGTCACCTGGGTTACTACAACCACTGCCTGTTTCAGACTTTGCTTGGGCTCACATATCAATGGACTTCATCGAAGCATTGCCTCTTTCTGATCACAAGGACATGATCTTGGTTGTCGTGGATAGGTTTACAAAGTATGCTCATTTCATAGCAATGAAGCATCCAATAAATGCAAACACTGTGGCAAAAGCATTCACTGATCACGTGTTCAAATATCATGGCCTTCCTTGTGTGATAGTATCTGACAGAGACAAGATCTTCACTAGCAACCTCTGGCAGTCCATGTTCAAAGATATGGGTGTTAAATTGCACTTCACCACTTCATACCATCCACAAACGGATGGGCAGACGGAAAGAGTGAACCAGTGCCTCGAGAATTACCTGCGCAACATGGCTTTCCTTCAACCTAAGAAATGGCATTCTTGGCTTTCCATGGCTGAATGGTGGTACAACACAAGTTTTCACACTTCTCTGAACATGACTCCATTTCAAGCTCTATATGGAAGACCTCCTCCATTACTTTCTGAGATGATCTTACCTTCCGAAGATTCTGCAGACACATTTTCTCCAGACCAACAGAGAGCTGAGATTGCTGTCAAGATAAAAGAAAATCTCACCAAAGCTGCTGCCAGGATGAAATATTTTGCGGATAAGAACCGCTCTGACAGGTCCCTTGAGTTGGGTGACATGGTCTACATCAAGATTCAGCCATATCGTCACACATCACTCAGCCTGCACCACTGCTTGAAACTTCATTCAAAATATTACGGCCCATTCAAGGTACTTGAAAAAGTTGGTAACACATCTTACAAGTTGCTTTTGCCTGAGAAGTGCAAACTGCATTCAACCTTCCATGTGAGCCAGCTCAAGAAACACATTGGTCCCAAGACGGTCCCAAATCCGAACCTACCATTGTTTGATGATAATGGTAACATATTGGTGGCACCAGAAGCTATCCTTGAGCGCAAACTCATTCCAAGGGTCCATGGGGACATCAGTATTCCTGTGGTGAAATGGCTCATCAAATGGGTTAATCTCCCACTTGAAGCAGCTACCTGGGAAGACGCATCTTTCATCCAAAAGGTGTTTCCTGGATTTACGCCTTGAGGACAAGTCGGTTCTTAAGAAGGGGGGAGTTGTCAGGACCCAAGCTCCTTAACTGAAGAAGTGTCGAAGCCAGAAGAAGATTCAGTCAGCGGTTCACGCCCAAGTCTGGTCCATATCACCGTTGAGATCAAGATCGACGGCCCTGGTCCATCGTCCACACTTTTCAACCACTCACTCGTTTGTCGCCATTAGCTCCTCTCTCTATTTTAGCTCGGATCCGAGCCTTGTAATAGCATCTCTCTAGAATTGGGTTAAACCCTAGCCGCCGTGTTCCGGCTGGCCTACCTTTCCTGTAATCTGAATCTCAAACTAAAAAGGCGTAGTGGAAGGTAGTTCCCAATATTCATGTGTTCATGACGTGATTCATGCATGCTGATCATCTCTGAGTAATTTAGACCTTACACCACCACTAATCCACGACCAGATCTGTGAAACCTAGAGCCGCCGCCATTAGATCCCCGTGCCTTGGTAGTGCCTCTCCGGTGAACACTGCAGTGGCGACACCTCTCCTCCCCTCGTTGGTGCATGGTTCCTCGTCTGGTTGAAAAGTTTCCTGATGTGCTAAGCAGAGACGCGATCCAGGCAGACTCGGTGCAAGGATGCCCATCGCCACAAGCCCAAGCGGACGGCAGCCTGGAATTCCATACGGTTCATGGTCCTACAGGTATGTTTTCGTAATAATTTAATCTCGTTCACAGGTATCTATTGGATTGGTACGTCTCTGCAGGCTGCAGTCAATAGAGTAACGCTTGTCAGATGCCAGAAAATTAGTATTGCATTCATTCTTGTTCAGTCGATCTAGTTAACAGTTTTATTCACATGCATGTTGTGGACTAAAAAAGGGCATCACTCAAACTATTCCTAGATCGGGGATTACAATCGATTTCTAGGTTATCGTGGCCAAATGTGTGAGCTAATTAAATGCCTGGAATTCCAATTTCATGATATAAGCATGATCAAATGGAAATTTGTGATATAAGAATTCAAAGTTGAATTAGGACTCGCCCCAGATTTAAATCACAATTTTCATTTTAGCATGTACTTCCTCCGGTTCATATTAATTGACTCTAACATGGATGTATCTAGACACATTTTAGTTCTAGATATATCCATATTGAAGTCAATTAATATGAATCGGAGGGAGTACATATATTCTTGAACTTGAACTTGCACTGAAGATATCTTTTAGTACCTGTGTCCTCTTTTTTTATCTATATATAAGGGTCCATTTGCTGTGATTTATTTAGACCAAATGGACTACTGAACGTATTGGTAAATTACTAACCTGGAACTATTTCTGTATTTTAAGGTATTGCCTATATGAAGTTTGTGGTGAAGTACAACAACGCAGTTAAATCTTAAAAATGGCGGCCCTTTGTTTTGCCAACATTTTTAGTTAATTTCTCCTTGACCTTGGTTGAGTTATTCATGTCTTATTGAGTATGTTTTTTTTTCGATAAAGGGCGTTTTATTACTTAAGTTAAGCATTAACCCAGCCTCTGCATAACTAGGATGCACACAGCCGTTCGAGCCAAAAGTTACACCATCAAAACGAGTACAATCCATATAGTAAAAAACAAAAAGCTAAGGTAGCGCCACAGATGAATGAGGCTCAATCCGAAGATTTCTAGGCCACCCATGTTGGGCCAACCGTGTACAAACCTCCATAAAGAGGTCTCGATACTCCACACGCTGTAGAGGAGACCAAGAACGGAGCGTAGCCGTACACCGGTAGATAACCTGCAAAAGAGAAGCATTTTTATCATTAAAAATCTTGTCATTTCTACGTAGCCAAAGCGACCATATCACGGCAATCGCTCCCACCCTAATAAGTATCTTAAACCTAGGATCAACACCATTAAGCCAATTGCCGAAAATGTTCGCAACGCTACGTGGTGGATATAAGGTAGAACCTATCTGCATGACTGACCATATAGACCTCGCGAATTTACACTGGAAGAAAAGGTGTTTGATTGTCTCGTCTTGATGACAAAAGACACACGATTTACTTCCATGCCAATTTCGTTTTACAAGGTTATATTTTGTCACTTAAATATGTAAGTTACATCACTTAAATAATCGAGACTAATTAATGTGTAAGCCTTGTGGATTAATTATATAGTTCAGGTTCTTAAGTACCTTCCATCCTTTGTTTTCCCTTAAATTATCTCCATTCAACGCCACTAACCCTTGTTTCTTGATAGGCTTCTAAACAAATGCATCAAAGCTTCAAGTTGTACTGTCTAGAAGAGGATTGATAAGGTTCTGAAGATGGATCATGAGGATGTTGCTGCACCAGGCTGGCAGTACTTATTTTTCGAAGCTAATGAGTAATGTAAGTATCTACTTTTAATCTTAAAATAAATTACAGCTATAAATACCTTTTTTAGTGTTAGCACGGTACAAGTTATGCAGAATATTATAAACTGGTGTACATTATTCATTTGTTTCTAACTTGAATTAGATTGTTCTGTGCAGAGTTATGGTGATCGCTAATTACCCTGATGCTAACCAGATATATATTTCAGCCAGTACTGAACATTTACGAACTGTGATGCAAATGGTTGGTATCCACCTTTGGTTTGTAAAACTAACCAAATGTAATAATATTTTTTAAGTGATGTCACTGATATTTCGAGTTTTTTTTGCAGAAAGTGTTTTTGTAATATTTTGATGATTCACAGTAATGAAAGACCAAAAGGAAAAGATCTACATGATGCTGCGAAGACCCGTTGGTGTTGAAGTACATGCAAAAGCTTAGATAGATTCTAGCTATTTAGAATTATTACTTGTGTACTTAAGTATTTTCTGTTCATGATTATTTTGCCCCTCTTGTAAATGTGCATATAATTCAGTTGTAAAGACCAGTTCCATTGATTAATGTATTACATTTATTTCCCTCCAAAGCAGTATAGAGTCTACATATTTGCATGATGCACGTATTTTCTCCCTTCAATACAAGAGTTCCAAAAAAATAATTTTCCCCCATTGGCATGCCTCAAAGCGTCTCAACGTCTGGTAGAGACGTCACATAAGGCAGCTTCATGGTCAGATTCTATTACGTCCCTACGCGCATAGACACGCCTTATAAAGCGTCTTAATTTAGCTAGACACGCTTTTAGTACGTCTCAACAGATTTTGAGACGGTGCATAAGGAGACGTTTCTATGATGCTTTTCTGGAGAGACTCTACAATTGCGTAGAGGCGAAATAAAGCGTCCTTAGGACCCAAATTGAACGTCTTTACATGTCAATTTTCCTGTAGTGTATTATCTGTTGTTGAATGCTTAAGCATTAAAGAGGAGTCAATTATCTGTTTTCTATGTTGTCCCGGTATGGATGTTCTCAAGTTGAGATCTATCAAAATTGAGAAATCAAATGCGATCTATCTTCTTGGACCTTTGTACAGGTGGCATAGAGGTACCCCTTTGTGACACTTGGTTGAAACATATGTAATGCAATGATAATGCATGAAAATCCAAGCTAACTAGGACAAGGTGCGGGCACTATTGGTATTCGATGCATGAGGCTTGCAACTTATATGAGGTTTTATGCATAACACATATGAATTATTACTACCGTTGACAAAAATGTTTCCATGTTTTCAAAATAAAAAGCTCTAGCACATGAGTAATCCCTGCTTCCCTCTGCGAAGGGCCTTTCTTTTACTTTATGTTGAGTCAGTTTACCTACTTCTTTCCATCTTAGAAGCAAACACTTGTGTCAACTGTGTGCATTGATTCTTACATACTTGCTTATTTGCATTCATCATATTACTTTGTATTGACAATTATCCATGAGATATACATGTTGAAAGTTGAAAGCAACTGCTGAAACTTAAATCTTCCTTTGTGTTGCTTCAAAACCTTCTATTAAGAATCTATTGCTTTATGAGTTAACTCTTATGCAATACTTATTGATGCTTGTCTTGAAAGTACTATTCATGAAAAGTCTTTGCTATATGATTCAGTTGTTTAGTCATTATCTTTACCATTGCTTTGAATCACTTCATTCATCTCATATGCTTTACAATAGTATTGATCAAGATTATGATAGTAGCATGTCACTTCAGAAATTATCCTTGTTATCGTTTACCTACTCCAGGGCGAGTAGGAACTAAGCTTGGGGATGCTTGATACGTCTCAAACGTATCTATAATTTCTTATGTTCCATGCTAGTTATATGAAAATACTCACATGTTTTATATACACTTTATATCATTTTGATGCATTTTCCGGCACTAACCTATTAACAAGATGCCGAAGCGCCAGTTCTTGTTTTCTGCAGTTTTTGGTTTCAGAAATCCTACACAGGAAATATTCTCGGAATTGGGCGAAACAAAAGCCCACGGTCTTATTTTCCACGGAGCCTTCCAGAAGTCCGAAGAGGAGACGAAGAGGGGCGACGAGGCGGCCACACCCTAGGGGGGGCGCGGCCACACCCCTAGGCGCGCCGCCCTATGGGGTGGGCCCCTCGAGCGTCCCCCGACTCTGCCCCTTTGCCTATTTAATCTCTCCGTCGTGAAAACCCTATGACCGAGAGCCATGATACGAGAAAAGTTCCAGAGACGCCGCCGCCGCCAATCCCATCTCGGGGGATTCTGGAGATCGCCTCCGGCACCCTGCCGGAGAGGGGAATCATCACCGGAGGGCTCTACATCACCATGCCCGCCTCCGGACTGATGCGTGAGTAGTTCATCCTTGGACTATGGGTCCATAGCAGTAGCTAGATGGTTGTCTTCTCCTCTTGTGCTATCATGTTTAGATCTTGTGAGCTACCTATCATGATCAAGATCGTCTATTTGTAATGCTACATGTTGTGTTTGTTGGGATCCGATGAATATGGAATACTATGTCAAGTTGATTAATTGATCTATCATATATGTGTTGTTTATGATCTTGCATGCTCTCCGTTGCTAGTATAGGCTCTGGCCAAGTTGATACTTGTGACTGCAAGAGGGAGTATTTATGCTCGATAGTGGGTTCATGCCTCCATTGAATGCGGGACGATGTGACGAAAGTTCTAAGGTTGTGGATGTGCTTGTTGCCACTAGGGATAAAACAACAATGCTTTGTCTAAGGATATTTGTGTTGATTACATTACGCACAGTACTTAATGCAATTGTATGTTGTTTGCAACTTAATACTGGAAGGGGTGCGGATGCTAACCCGAAGGTGGACTTTTTAGGCATAGATGCATGCTGGATAGCGGTCTACGTTATTTGTCGTAATGCCCTAAGTAAAACTCATAGTAGTCATCATGATATGTATGTGCATTGTTATGCCCTCTCTATTTGTCAATTGCCCAACTGTAATTTGTTCACTGATACGTCTCCGACGTATCGATAATTTCTTATGTTCCATGCCACATTATTGATGATATCTACATGTTTTATGCACACTTTATGTCATATTCGTGCATTTTCTGGAACTAACCTATTAACAAGATGCCGAAGAGCCGATTCTTGTTTTCTGCTGTTTTTGGTTTCAGAAATCCTAGTAACGAAATATTCTCGGAATTGGACGAAATCAACGCCCGGGGTCCTATTTTGCCACGAAGCTTCCAGAAGACCGAAGAGGAGTCGAAGTGGGGCCACGAGGCGCCGCCACACTAGGGCGGCGCGGCCCAGGCCCTGGCCGCGCCGACCTAGGGTGTGGGGCCCTCGTGTGGCCCCCCGCGTTGCCCTTCCGCCTACTTAAAGCCTCCGTCGCGAAACCCCCAGTACCGAGAGCCACGATACGGAAAACCTTACTGAGACGCCGCCGCCGCCAATCCCATCTCGGGGGATTATGGAGATCTCCTCCGGCACCCTGCCGGAGAGGGGATTCATCTCCCGGAGGACTCTACACCGCCATGGTCACCTCCGGAGTGATGAGTGAGTAGTTCACCCCTGGACTATGGGTCCATAGCAGTAGCTAGATGGTTGTCTTCTCCTCATTGTGCTTCATTGTTGGATCTTGTGAGCTGCCTAACATGATCAAGATCATCTATCCGTAATGCTATATGTTGTGTTTGTCGGGATCCGATGGATAGAGAATACTATGTTATGTTAATTATCAAGTTATTACCTATGTGTTGTTTATGATCTTGCATGCTCTCCGTTATTAGTAGAGGCTCTGGCCAAGTTGATGCTAGTAACTCCAAGAGGGAGTATTTATGCTCGATAGTGGGTTCATGTCTCCGTGAATGCGGGGAGTGACGAAACCCCTAAGGTTATGGATGTGCTGTTGCCACTAGGGATAAAACATTGATGCTATGTCCGAGGATGTAGTTATTGATTACATTACGCGCAATACTTAATGCAATTGTCTGTTGTTAGCAACTTAATACTGAAGGGGGTTCGGATGATAACCTGAAGGTGGACTTTTTAGGCATAGATGCAGCTGGATGGCGGTTTATGTACTTTGTCGTAATGCCCAATTAAATCTCTCTATATTTATCATGACATGTATGTGCGTTGTTATTCCCTCTCTATTTGTCAATTGCCCGACTGTAATTTGTTCACCCAACATGCTTTTATCTTATGGGAGAGACACTTCTAGTGAACTGTGGACCCCGGTCCATTCTTTTATACTGAAATACAAATCTGTTCGCAATACTTGTTTTACGGTTTTCTTGCAAACAATCATCTTCCACACAATACGGTTAACCCTTTGTTACGAGTAAGCCGGTGAGATTGACAACCTCACTGTTTCGTTGGGGCAAAGTACTTTGGTTGTGTTGTGCAGGTTCCACGTTGGCGCCGGAATCTCCGGTGTTGCGCCGCACTACATCCCGCCGCCATCAACCTTCAACGTGCTTCTTGACTCCTACTCGGTTCGATTAAACCTTGGTTTCTTACCGAGGGAAACTTGCCGCTGTGCGCATCACACCTTCCTCTTGGGGTTCCCAACGGACGTGTCAACTACACGCATCAAGCAAATTTCTGGCGCCGTTGCCGGGGAGATCAAGACACGCCGCAAGGGGAGTCTCCACTTCCCAATCTCTTTACTTTGTTTTTGTCTTGCTTTATTTTATTTACTACTTTGTTTGCTGCATTATATCAAAACACAAAAAAAATTAGTTGCTAGCTTTACTTTATTTATTGTCTTGCTCTCTATATCAAAAACACAAAAAAATTAGTTACTTGCATTTACTTTACTTGATTCATCATGTTTCCTTTTAATTTTACCACAAAAGACATACCGGTAGGACGCGGGTCTATAATTGGGAGAAACAATATAGATGAATTTTTCAGTCATGTTAGTACCGTTGAAGATTTTGAAGATAGACACTTGGTAGAACTTGCTCCTACTTATGAAATTGCTGCTGCTGCTTTAGTTCGCATGTTGGAAACTAAATTTGTTAATCTCAATCCTATAATCCAACATATGTTTCTTACACTCGGTGATATGGAAGAGGGGGAAAAGAAAGATTTTGTTTTAGAAACCCTTCTTAGAGAATTTGGTGGTCTAGCAAGAGAGGCTAGAAAGGTCTTTGCTAAATTTAATATGCTTGGTTCTCATACTAATTTTGTTGGTCTCCTTGAAAAAATGGACATGGATAGAATAAGGTACACTAATAATATTAATGATGGTGGGGAGATCAAAGCACCAATACCATGTAAACTCCTAGCTATGAATGATGCACTAGAAAATAACTATGCTTGGCTTGTTCCTGAAAATTTGTTCGATGAGAGTAGCAAGCCCAAGACTAATGAAAAGGGAGACGCTGAAACTATACTATGCACTAGAAAATATACTATGCTTGGTTGAGAAAACTCCAAACCCCGCTGTAGATGCACCACCCTTTGATAATACTTGATTTACACTTTCTGCGCCTAGCTGAAAGGCGTTAAAGAAAAGCGCTTATGGGAGATAACCCATGTTTTTACTACAGTATTTTTGTTTTATATTTGAGTCTTGGAAGTTGTTTACTACTGTAGCAACCTCTCCTTATCTTAGTTTTATGTTTTGTTGTGCCAAGTAAAGTCTTTGATAGTAAAGTGAATAATAGATTTGGATTACTGCGCAGAAACAGATTTCTTTGCTGTCACGAATCTGGGTCTAATTCTCTGTAGGTAACTCAGAAAATTAAGCCAATTTACGTGAGTGATCCTCAGATATGTACGCAACTTTCATTAAATTTGGGCATTTTAATTTGAGCAAGTCTGGTGCCTCAATTAAATCCATGTTTACGGACTGTTCTGTTTTGACAGATTCTGCCTTTTATTTCGCATTGCCTCTTTTGCTATGTTGGATGAATTTCTTTGATCCATTAAAGTCCAGTAGCTTTATGCAATGTCCAAAAGTGTTAAGAATGATTGTGTCACCTCTGAACATGTTAATTTTTATTGTGCACTAACCCTCTAATGAGTTGTTTCGAGTTTGGTGTGGAGGAAGTTTTCAAGGATCAAGAGAGGAGTATGATACAATATGATCAAGGAGAGTGAAAGCTCTAAGCTTGGGGATGCCCCGGTGGTTCACCCCTGCATATTCTAAGAAGACTCAAGCGTCTAAGCTTGGGGATGCCCAAGGCATCCCCTTCTTCATCGACAACATTATCGGGTTCCTCCCCTGAAACTATATTTTTATTCGGCCACATCTTATGCACTTTGCTTGGAGCGTCGGTTTGTTTTTGTTTTTGTTTTGTTTGAATAAAATGGATCCTAGCATTCACTTTGTGGGAGAGAGACACGCTCCGCTGTAGCATATGGACAAGTATGTCCTTAGGCTTTACTCATAATATTCATGGCGAAGTTTCTTCTTCGTTAAATTGTTATATGGTTGGAATTGGAAAATGCTACATGTAGTAATTCTAAAATGTCTTGGATAATTTGATACTTGGAAATTGTTGTGCTCATGTTTAAGCTCTTGCATCATATACTTTGCACCCATTAATGAAGAAACACTTAGAGCTTGCTAATTTGGTTTGCATATTTGGTTTCTCTAGAGTCTAGATAATATCTAGTATTGAGTTTTGAACAACAAGGAAGACGGTGTAGAGTCTTATAATGTTTACAATATGTCTTTTATGTGAGTTTTGCTGCACCGTTCATCCTTGTGTTTGTTTCAAATAACCTTGCTAGCCTAAACCTTGTATCGAGAGGGAATACTTCTCATGCATCCAAAATACTTGAGCCAACCACTATGCCATTTGTGTCCACCATACCTACCTACTACATGGTATTTCTCCGCCATTCCAAAGTAAATTGCTTGAGTGCTACCTTTAAAATTTCATCATTCACCTTTACAATATATATCTCATGGGACAAATAGCTTAAAAACTATTGTGGTATTGAATATGTACTTATGCACTTTATCTCTTATTAAGTTGATTGTTGTGCGATAACCATGTTTCTGGGGACGCCATCAACTATTCTTTGTTGAATATCATGTGAGTTGCTATGCATGTCCGTCTTGTATGAAGTAAGAGAGATCTACCACCTTAATGGTTGGAGCATGCATATTGTTAGAGAAGAACATTGGGCCGCTAACTAAAGCCATGATTCATTGTGGAAGTTTCAGTTTTGGACATATATCCTCAATCTCATATGAGAATAATAATTGTTGCCACATGCTTATGCATTAAAGAGGAGTCCATTATCTGTTGTCCATGTTGTCCCGGTATGGATGTCTAAGTTGAGAATAATCAAAAGCGAGAAATCCAAAATGCGAGCTTTCTCCTTAGACCTTTGTACGGGCGGCATGGAGGTACCCCATTGTGACACTTGGTTAAAACATGTGTATTGCGATGATCCGGTAGTCCAAGCTAATTAGGACAAGGTGCGGGCACTATTAGTATACTATGCATGAGGCTTGCAGCTTGTAAGATATAATTTACATAACTCATATGCTTTATTACTACCGTTGACAAAATTGTTTCATGTTTTCAAAATAAAAGCTCTAGCACAAATATAGTAATCGATGCTTTCCTCTTTGAAGGACCATTCTTTTTACTCTTATGTTGAGTCAGTTCACCTATCTCTCTCCACCTCAAGAAGCAAACACTTGTGTGAACTGTGCATTGATTCCTACATACTTGCATATTGCACTTGTTATATTACTCTATGTTGACAATTATCCATGAGATATACATGTTACAAGTTGAAAGCAACCGCTGAAACTTAATCTTCCTTTGTGTTGCTTCAATACCTTTACTTTGATTTATTGCTTTATGAGTTAACTCTTATGCAAGACTTATTGATGCTTGTCTTGAAGTACTATTCATGAAAAGTATTTTCTTTATGATTCACTTGTTTACTCATGTCATTACCATTGTTTTGATTGCTGCATTCATTACATATGTTTACAAATAGTATGATCAAGGTTATGATGGCATGTCACTTCAGAAATTATCTTTGTTATCGTTTTACCTGCTCGGGACGAGCAGAACTAAGCTTGGGGATGCTGATACGTCTCCGATGTATCGATAATTTCTTATGTTCCATGCCACATTATTGATGATATCTACATGTTTTATGCACACTTTATGTCATATTCGTGCATTTTACGGAACTAACTTATTAACAAGATGCCGAAGAGCCGATTCTGTTGTTTTCTGCTGTTTTTGGTTTCAGAAATCCTAGTAACGAAATATTCTCGGAATTGGACGAAATCAACGCCCGGGGTCCTATTTTGCCACGAAGCTTCCAGAAGACCGAAGAGGAGTCGAAGTGGGGCCACGAGGCGCCGCCACACTAGGGCGGCGCGGCCCGGGCCCCGGCCGCGCCGACCTAGGGTGTGGGGCCCTCGTGTGCCCCCCGCGTTGCCCTTCCGCCTACTTAAAGCCTCCGTCGCGAAACCCCCAGTACCGAGAGCCACGATACGGAAAACCTTACAGAGACGCCGCCGCCGCCAATCCCATCTCGGGGGATTATGGAGATCTCCTCCGGCACCCTGCCGGAGAGGGGATTCATCTCCCGGAGGACTCTTCACCGCCATGGTCGCCTCCGGAGTGATGAGTGAGTAGTTCACCCCTGGACTATGGGTCCATAGCAGTAGCTAGATGGTTGTCTTCTCCTCATTGTGCTTCATTGTTGGATCTTGTGAGCTGCCTAACATGATCAAGATCATCTATCTATAATGCTATATGTTGTGTTTGTCGGGATCCGATGGATAGAGAATACTATGTTATGTTAATTATCAAGTTATTACCTATGTGTTGTTTATGATCTTGCATGCTCTCCGTTATTAGTAGAGGCTCTGGCCAAGTTGATGCTAGTAACTCCAAGAGGGAGTATTTATGCTCGATAGTGGGTTCATGTCTCCGTGAATGCGGGGAGTGACGAAACCCCTAAGGTTATGGATGTGTTGTTGCCACTAGGGATAAAACATTGATGCTATGTCCGAGGATGTAGTTATTGATTACATTACGCGCAATACTTAATGCAATTGTCTGTTGTTAGCAACTTAATACTGGAGGGGGTTCGGATGATAACTCTGAAGGTGGACTTTTTAGGCATAGATGCAGCTTGGATGGCGGTTTATGTACTTTGTCGTAATGCCCAATTAAATCTCACTATATTTATCATGACATGTATGTGCATTGTTATGCCCTCTCTATTTGTCAATTGCCCGACTGTAATTTGTTCACCCAACATGCTTTTATCTTATGGGAGAGACACCTCTAGTGAACTGTGGACCCCGGTCCATTCTTTTATACTTGAAATACAAATCTGTTGCAATACTTGTTTTACGGTTTTCTTGCAAACAATCATCTTCCACACAATACGGTTAACCCTTTGTTACGGCAAGCCGGTGAGATTGACAACCTCACCTGTTTCGTTGGGACAAAGTACTTTGGTTGTGTTGTGCGGGTTCCACGTTGGCGCCGGAATCTGCGGTGTTGCGCCGCACTACATCCCGCCGCCATCAACCTTCAACGTGCTTCTTGACTCCTACTGGTTTGATTAAACCTTGGTTTCTTACTGAGGGAAACTTGCCGCTGTGCGCATCACACCTTCCTCTTGGGGTTCCCAACGGACGTGTCAACTACACGCATCATTCACCCAACATGTTATTTATCTTATTGGAGAGACACCACTAGTGAACTGTGGACCCCGGTCCATTCTTTTACATCTGAAATACAATCTACTGCAATCTCTGTTCTCTGTTGTCCTTCACAAACAAACATCATTCTCCACAGCATACGTTTAATCCTTTGTTTACAGCAAGCCGGTGAGATTGACAACCTCACTGTTAAGTTGGGGCAAAGTATTTTGATTGTGTTGTGCAGGTTCCACGTTGGCGCCGGAATCCCTGGTGTTGCGCCGCACTACACTCCTTCACCAACAACCTTCACGTGGCCTTCATCTCCTACTGGTTCGATAACCTTGGTTTCTTACTGAGAGAAAACTTGCTGCTGTACGCATCACACCTTCCTCTTGGGGTTCCCAGCGGACGTGTGCTTCACGCGTCATCAGGGAGTCGAGGGACAAAGAGAGGATCGATTTCATTGTCAACACAACCTTAGTTTTCATAGCAGTCGAGTACTTTTCCGGCTGAACCTTCGAGATTTACTTTCCCTTTTCTTCCCTGAAAACCCTAGTCTACAATCTGTAGGCATTGACAAGTTAATCCCTTGTTAGGTGGATCTCCTTTGGTGTGGTGCAGATGAATCTGATGGATGGCGGCTCTGTTTGGCGACTAATGGCTCTCCTATTGGCACCGGTCCCTTCACGAAAGTTATAGGGTTTGACCTCGAGAAGGCTACGACACATGGTACGGGCGGACGGTACGGGCGGGGCTTGCCCGTACCGATGCCCGTTAAAGCTCCTGGAACCGCCTCTTCGAGCGTAGTCAACTTTGCCATGCTGCTGACGCGATTTTCTTCAATAATTGCAGATCCATTTATCATTATGACGTGATTACATGCACATCATCCAAAAATAGAAGAGATTGCACATCTTTGCATTAATTAGTCACTAGTGGCAAGTTGAAAGGTAAATTTAGCCAATTTCTTGACTTAGCTAAGGGTTTAAGCGCGGGAACAAGTTGCGTATTTCACATCCATTAGTCTCATAGGCAATATTTTGTTCTCATGTGTCTTTATATGAGGCTTCATCTATGGATACTTGACTTTTTTCAAATGCACTTTCCTATGATTAATTTCTTTTGGTCAGTACAGGTGATCCCTAGATGGGACAAGTGAGCCTTGTGATATACACAAATACAAATCATACGTATGCTACTTGGCTCGCTTACGCCATCCTGATGACCCACAAGTATAGGGGGTGTATCGTAGTATCTTCGATAAGTAAGAATGTCGATCCCAACGAGGAGCAGAAGGTGTTGACAAGCAGTTTCGATGAAGGATTCACTGTAAATGCTCACAGACAAGTATTCAGGAGGTTTTGATGTAACAGATAAATAAAGTACGAGTAAGTAAAATGCGAGAGAAATAATTGCAGCGAGTGGCCCAATCCTTTTTAGCACAAAGGACAAGGCGGTTTGTTTACTTATAATGACCAAACGTTCTTGAGGACACACGGGATTTTAGTCTAGTGCTTTCGCTACATACGAGCTGATTAATCTTCATTGTTTTGATAAGTGTTGTGTGGGTGAACCTATGCTAATGTACCGCCCTTCCTAGGACTAATACATACTTGTGATTATACCCCTTGCAAGCATCCGCAACTACAAGAAAGTAATTAAGATAAATCTAACCACAGACCTTAAACTGCGAGATCCTGCGATCCCTCCTGCATCGATATACCAACGGGGGCTCAGGTTTCTGTCACTCCGGCAACTCCGCAATTGGCAAACGAGTACAAGATGTATTCCCCTAGGCCCATAAAGGTGAAGTGTCGTGTAGTCGACGTTCACACGACACCACTAGAAGAATAACACCACAACTTAAATATCATAACATTGAATATTACTCAACCATAATTCACTACTAACATTTAGACTTCACCCATGTCCTCAAGAACTAAACGAACTACTCACAAGACATCATATGGAACATGATCAGAGGTGATATGATGATGAATAACAATCTGAACATAAACCTTAGTTCAACGGTTTCACTCAATAGCATCAATAACAAGTAGAAATCAACACCGGGAGAGTTTCCCCTATCAAACAATCAAGATCAAACCCAAATTGCTACAACGGTGACGAGGTGCTGCGGTGGAGATGGCGGTGATGATGATGAATATGATGGTGATGGTGATGGAGATGATGTCCAGCTCGATGGCGGTGACGATGGCGTCGATTTCCCCCTCCGGGAGGGAATTTCCCCGGCGGATTCCTGCCCGCCGGAGAGCTCTTTCTCTCTGGTGTTCTCCGCCCCGCAGAGGCGGGCTGTGACTC
>NC_061508.1:182742215-182795179 GCF_022539505.1 Lolium rigidum
GAATCTTCCGAACGTCATCTCCATAGGCTCCTCCAGATTCGCATATGCATCCACACGGGAGGGCGGGTGAGGAACGAAATCGACGAGATCAGTTTCGATCTGTTTACCTCTGTCCATTGCGTTGCTTCCCACCGAAGACGTCGACGATGTTGAGCGTGCCATCGAGATCAGATCCTTGTCGCCTTCAATTCCCACAGACGGCGCCAATTGACAAGGGATTAACTTGTCAATGCCTACAGATTGTAGACTAGGGTTTTCAGGGAAGTAAAGGGTAAGTAGATCTCGAAGGTTCAGCCGGAAAAGTACTCGACTGCTATGAAAACTAAGGTTGTGTTGACAATGAAATCGATCCTCTCTTTGTCCCTCAACTCCCCCTTATATAGGAGGCGGAGCCAAGGGTTTCGTATTACACAAGTTTACAGATTCCGGGAGACTCTTTGAGTTCAACCCGTAAAGTTACAAATCTCTTTATTCCTAATACAATTCTATCTTTCCTTATCAAAAACTACTTGGGCTTCCGAGCTTCATATTCTTCGACTCGTGGGCCTTCAGTAAACCCCGGGTACCATCTTCGGCAGGCCCATCAGGGATGCCTATGTCACCACCACCATAGTTCATCCATCCCATCTCCAATATCCTCCATAGTCGTAGTCATCACCATTGTAATAGAGATCTCCCTGAGAATTGGCGACCATTGTAAGAAAATTGTGATTTCAATCTAAGTATTTTGCACAATGATTTCTATCTTTGTTATTGATCTTGATATTATGCGTAAGTAGTTCTCACGGGCTGCGGGTTGGGGTGAATCCTCGCAGCATTTATGTGCATCTAATCTTATTATATATGTAAGGATTGAATAGGAGTTTTGCAGTCGCGTATCCTTGTCCTCTTTGTGTCGTTTCGATGATCTGCAGGTACCCATATCATTCAGATCGATCAAGGGAACAGGTGGGATGAGTGGAGAATGGTGTGCTACCGTGAAACTTCAGTGGCAGAAAGTGGAAAGTAACGGTACATGTTTAGTGATTCATTAGGGATCATGGCACAGTCATCTAGCTTAAGGCATTGGTCTGTATTCATTTACTTAATAACTATTGTTACTTGCGGCTGTGAGGACAGTGGTTGGACCAAGAGGCTCTTGTCACCTCTGGCTTTAGGGGAAATAGTACTTACGGATGTCCTACTCACAAATCTCTTATCTCTATATTTGTTACAAATGTGTGCTTCAATTATATATGTATGCATAGCTGCAGGAAAAACCTTAACCCTGGCTTATTTCTATCATTGAACACAACCCCCTTATAAGTAAACTAGAAAGGTCCGGTAAACAGAAAATAAAATAAACTTGAAAGTCTTGTAGACGTTTCCTTTACACCATTTTAGCACTGCTTCCCAAGGTTCGATTAAACCTACGTCTTCTAGGGAAAAATCTTATCATACTACAATCTGTAATCCGGATCGAAGGTATCAACCCTTTTTTTTGGCACCGTTGTCGGGGAAGCAATTTTCTATTCCGGTAAGGTTTCTAGAGACCTTGTTAGTCATTTTATTTTTAGTTTTAAGTTTTTATTTACTGTTATTAGTTTACCGTTTTTATTCTCTACTTGAAACCCCAAAAAAATAGTTACTTCTTCTTTTACAAACATAGAAGAATATACCAAAAAGATAATCACTATGGTAGAAAAGAAGCTTGGGGAATATGCTATCCACGATGATGATTTTATTCGTGCACCCATAACTCAACCCGCTCTCACAGCGGAGAACTATGAAATTAAGCCTAACCTTTTGATTTTGGTTTAGCAGAACCAATTTGGAGGCTTAGCCGCTGAGGACTCAGGTATGCACTTGAATACATTCACTGAAATATGTGATATGATGTGCATTAAATATGTTGACCCCAATGCGGTAAAATTACGCTTGTTTCCTTTTTCACTAAGAGGAAAAGCAAAAGACTGGTTGCTAGCTTTGCCTAAAGGCGCTATAACTTTACGGTATGAATGTACTAATATATTCATGACTAAGTTTTTCCCACCAGCAAAGACTATGCAGTTGCATTCTAACATTACATGTTTTAGACAAGAAGACCACGAGCCACTAGCGCTTGCATGGGAAAGGATGAAAGAAGCCACCATGAACTGTCCAAGTCATGGAATGGAGGACTAGTTAATCTTGCACTTATTTTATAATGCCTTTAACCCAATGTCAGAGTCTATGCTTGATACTGCAGGTGGAGGAACATTCATGAGAAAGCCAGTTGAACTGGCAAGGAGACTTCTAGATGATATGCAAAGAAACCATGCCCAATGGCATGTAGAAAGATCCTCCTTAAGAAAGGTGAATTCAATCACCAAAGGTAACAATGAGGATCATACTTCAAAGGTAGATGAGCTTATAAATATTCTTAAGGGTAAGGAAAGTACTCAAGTTAATGTCATGTAATGTCCCAGGTTTAGAGACGATCGAGGGGTAGATTTTAGAAAGGGATGTGCATTGCACTGTAATTTACGGGGAAATTTCGCGCTTTTAAAACAAAACTGCATCGAAGGGGGACAGGTTTCTCTCTCGACACCTTACAGGGTTAGGGTTTCGAGAGTGCGATAAACTTGTTCTTACTTATCTAAGTTAGGGTTTTGAGAAGAGAGAAGTGTTATTGCATTAAAATCTTAAGTTGCATGATTGAATTACAAGTTAAGAGTTTGAATGAATTCAAACCAAATTTGAATTTGAATTTCAAATTCAAACATCAAATGATTATCAAATAATTCAAAATTGAGATAATTTAGCAAACAATTATCATTAAGCAATAATATAAGTAATACAACTATTACACTAAGCTCAATAAGGAAAACTTGGGCTTTATTGATCATCACACACATAATACATTGTCTTTACAATATTCAGATTTGAATTATGGAATTACAACAAATTACAAGAATTGAATAATTAGAAAAAGAAAAGAAAAGGAAAATTACAATTCAATGATCTATCCTAACACTACAAGTTAATCTTCATTTAGCCTTGAACTTGATGATCTCCATGATCCTTGGAGCATCGGGTTGATCCTCGCACACACACACAACAAACAGCACATTATGCCAAGTGGCATTGCCACTTGGCGAGGTTAGCAAATAATGGAAATGAAGAGGATATGATCAAGTCTCTGCCGAGCTGATCCATGCCACGATCAAGTTCCAGGTCCAAGTGCACAACACTTGTCTACACACACACACGCACTGCTCACGGGGCCGTGTGCATGCAGCACACACACACACAGTGAGTCACCCAAAGGGGAAGGTGGAGCTGTCGATCAGAGATGCAATGGCTGGGCATATAAAAGCTTTTCCAAGCCAAACCCTAGCCATTTGATTCAGCCATCGACAGGCAATAGGGTAAGTCACCAAGAACACCAAGAACAGCTAGAACAAGAAGAACAGCCAGTGCTGTTCAATCTGTCCAAACTCACCACTGAACCAAACCAAGAATCACAAGCCACCAGGAGGAGCAGGGCAAGTCAAGCAAACCACCAGAAGCAAAACCTCTACACCAACACACTATTTCTAGGAGCTGGAGTGAGGTATACACATCATCATGAACAAACCAGATGGTTTTGTTCATAAATTACACGAGGATGATCTCAAGCACACCACAAGGGTAGAAACCCTATATGTGAGTCATCATATGGCTACTAGCCAAATTGGTGCAAGTGAACAAGAGGGAAACAAATAGGAAAGCACCCTGGGAACATTGGCTATGCCAAACCAGTGACATAATCAAAGAAATCCAACAAGGGATGATCCTATCTAGCCACACAGATTCACTTAGCACCCTATAGCTAGCTACACCATCAGAATATAGACATTTATATGTCTATGTTTATTTCAACATCAATTATACTGAAAGCCCATGATTGACTACCAGTAATATTGCTCAACAACATCCATGATGTAGGAGCAACCATTTCTAAGCAGACAGAGCCTGCTAGGGTCACAACAGCTACCTATCCACATAGGAAATTCACCAAAGCATCACATCATTATCCAGTAGGATTCAGTATGAGCTAGGGTACCCAACCAGTGGTTGGCATCCCTCTAGCTACATCAAATTCATCCATATGATCATTACTGATAAACAGTTCACATCATTTATCCATCTAGTAAAGCAAGGAATTACAGATAAATGAAACAGTTAAGTAATTAAAGCACCAACATCTTGCCAGTGAACCAATGGCTCACTGCAAGCATCAGATGATGCTTGAGCAAGCTTTAACATACACCAGCACAAGTATAAATGTCACACAGACACTAGGAGAAGCACCAGTAAGGCACAGGCAACAAGCAAGTGATGATCATTGGATCATCAGTGCTTGTCAAATTAAGCAAGTGCTTGTCAGAGACAAACCAGACATCAATTCATGAACTACATAAAATAAACAGCCACAGACAAGCAACAATTGAATCACTGAATAACCATAAACCATTTCTATGATTGTATCCAGAAGCACTCCATCAAGGGATGGAGCTGCCAAGTCAGTAACAATGCTCAATTGAGCATGATCATGAATTATAGCACAGAGATAGCACACCAAGAGCACTGGCACTTGCCAAAGACAAGGATCATGCATAATGATCAAGCCAGGGAGAAGTAATTGCACACATAGGAGAGGTAGGAGCAAGATAGCAGCAGCAGTAACGAATGAATAAAGCAAAGCATCACAGTATGCTCATGAGCAAGAGCTCATGAGTTGCAACCGCAAGCTATAGAGCACAATAGCATAGCACAGCAGCCAGAATCTATGGCAAATGCACAGCAGCAGCATACGCATAGCAGCAGCTAGCACAGCACCCGTGCTGGCTTGGCGCAAGGCACACAGAGGTGCCGAAGCAACAGCAGCACGGCAGAGCCCGCATCTCCATGAGGAGAGGCAGGCTAGTAACTAGAGCATGGCATAGAGGAGGAGGAAGAAAGGGAGAAGATGGAGGCGTACTAACCTGGAGCAGTGTCACGGCGCCACCATGGCGGTACGGCGGCACAGCCTGGCCACGGCAGCGCCAAGCCATGGCCAAGCCAGGCGGTCGCCGAAGCACGGAGGCTCCAGCGCGAGGCACGACGAGGACTACGGCCAAGCCGCGGTACTAGGAGCGTCGGCGGCGGCGAGATCACCGTGGATCTCCACGCCAGGCGACCAGAGCGAAGAGGGTCGAGGCCGAGGGCAGCTGGTCGTCCGCGTCAGATCGACGCGGATAGGATTGACCGCTGTCGTGGGGCGCGTCGGCTGCGCACCATGGCGGGGGCCAGGTCCAATCTCGCCGGAATCGAGCGACGACGGCGGCGGCGACACGGGTCGCCAGAGCGGCTAGGGTTAGGGTTCGGTCGCGCGTGAGAGGGAGAGAGAGGAGTGGGGCTGGTCGAGCCGGACCAGGCCGGTCGGTTCGACCTAACCCACTGGGTTGCACCGACAGGTGGGCCCGGGGGCATTTTTGCCATTTCACAATTCCATTTAAATACATAAACTTTGAAAAAACACCATAAATACTTAATAGCTCTAACAAAATAATTAAAAATATGAAAATAGATCAGCATAAAATTCTCTATCATAATAAAATACAAAGGGGAATTTTTGAAGACAATTAAGAATAAGTCTTCATTTGATGATTTAAATAATCATTTAAATCACATATATAATTTTCAATAATAAAAATAAGTCCATTAATGCATTTGGACTTTAAAAAAACACCTTGACAACATTTCAAGGTTGTATTTTACTTTAAATCAAGTATCTCCAAATCAATCTTAGTATTAACCTCTCATAAAATAACAACGACATCGGAAGGGGGAACAAACCCTAAAACTGGAATCATGCATAATTGCTTCTTTAACCATTGCCCTTATCGGACAATGATGCTATTTTTCAGAACCAGAGGACAAGGGTTAGTCCACACCTTCCAACTGCAAAACTTTGCAGTGTTCAGGCAAGTTCATCACTTGCTCATGTCATTTGAGTATTTTTATCAAATTACTT
This sequence comes from Lolium rigidum, assembly GCF_022539505.1. Classification (NCBI taxonomy): domain Eukaryota; kingdom Viridiplantae; phylum Streptophyta; class Magnoliopsida; order Poales; family Poaceae; genus Lolium; species Lolium rigidum. The sequence continues at coordinate 182,748,235 of NC_061508.1, forward strand.
GCAAAGTATTATGGTTATCACTATTGCATAAAAACCAAAACCACTACTTTCATAACTATGAATATGACTATGTGGTGGGCAATGGAACCATGGATTGTGTTGATATGGTGGAGGTTCCATTGCAAAGGTTAATATCCATCTAGGATTAAACAACAAATGTCGCCAGTGATTCTTGTGCTGTAATACCCGTGTTAACCATAAGATCTGGAGTGGGACGGAGTAGTCAAAAGTGTTTCCACCTCTCGTACATCAAAGGATGCGCTTACCGTAGACACTTGACCCAGGTTGGGCAAGCGGTGGGGTGGGGATCCCATTCTAATTCCCCACGGTAAGTGGTCTATGATGGGTTGCAGCTACCGGCGAAGGAGTTTGGTTAACGAGTCCCAAGCCGTTGTCGTGGTCGGGGTCCATCCTTAATTGGTATAAGAGGACCGACGAGGACCCGGGGTCGGGGTATGCAACAAAGGGTGGGTGTGCGAGGTAGCGGAGGAACATGATTGGCTAGACCTTATACCGGGCCTCACACCGAAGGAAGTGTGGACGGGAAAGCTGCCCGGTTGGCACCAAGGTTAAGATCTCTTATGGGTAAAGCAACACACCTCTGCAGAGTGTAAAGAACTGTGACCTGTCACTCCCTGTTCCGGGATAAGGAACTGCGAACGCGGCCGGAAAGGAGCTCCATGAAGTTCTAGTAAACCGGTGAAGGCTGACGGACATAGCTCTTTGAAATAAAAGCAATCTCTTGAAGAAATGTTTACCAAAACCTGCATTGGTATTCGACTTTCTGGTCTAACGTAGCTAGTGCATGAAACACCTCTTATCTATAATGAACTTGTTGAGTACGCTCGTACTCATACCACTCTTAAATCCCATGCTTAGATTGTCTGAATCGTCTGGAGGAGGACTACGACAGCAATGAAGGAGCCGAGATCATCGGCTACGATGAACCGGACCTCTCGGGAGGTGTTGAAGGCGTAGACTATCTCATAGTCTACGGATCCGGGAGGCTTCCGGAGGAGATCAAGCCTAGAGACATCCGGTAGCAGTAGTAACCGAGCAGCCCGAACTCTTAGTATTTAGCTGCTCGAGACAAGAAATGTATAGTTTAATGAGACTCGTCTGTTGTAAGCTAAGTTGGGTTCACCTCGAACCCAGGAGTATTCCTCTGAGGACCCAAGAGGAGCTCCAAGACAATATATGTTTAATGCTTGTAATAATAAGTGAATGAGTTATGGACCCTGCTATGTTCCGTTGTACTACTCGAGGGATGTAATATTTGCGGAATGGTACTTCGTGAATGTTATATCAACGACTGGCATACTACAACATGCAGTGGTATGTTGGGTCACCACAGTTGGTATCAGAGCAAAAGCTTTGACCTTAGGTTGGAACCTAGTAAATGGGACCGAACGTTAGGAGTCAAATAGGACTAGTAAAGAATTCTCTAAAAAATATGGTGTATATTCACTTGAGGATACAACAATCATATCTTTTAGTGCGATAATTCTTTATTATCTCTATTATTATGCATTATTACTAATCTCATAATCTTTCTATTTCTACAGCCAACATGGCAAGTTCACGTCCCGGACGAAACGTGAAGGTGATGGATTCCATACTGAGTGAATACGAAGGAGGACTTGCGGATATTTTACGAGCCATGTTACTAGAGTTTGGGTGTGATCCCCAGATTCAAGTAAAGAAATACATGTACTATGATGGTACTGTATTGGCCAAATGTAGGGTAGGGCTACGACTTCCCGAATCTTTGGGAATGAGCGTAGTAATGCCAGCAGGGGAAGCCCGAACCATGAACACAGCCTACCATATAGCCGTTATGAGAGCCATAACCGATATTCGGGAGCATAAGACGAAAGAGCTTATGGGTTCCGAATTCACACACATTCCTCATATGGAGGAGGACGATGATCCCATGCTGAACCATTTCAAATATGCCAAAAGCAAACCAGCCGAAGCAGCCAAATACATGGACAATAGCCGCAACTTCATATCATTACTCTTTCAGTTGAACCGTCATTTGACGGGAGCAATTGATACAATGCTAGAGGAGTTTACTGAACCCAAGGAGGAGACTAAGGGGAAGGAACCTATGGAGAATGAGGTGCACACACCAGTCTACTCAGCTGGTGATTACATTAGTATTGATCCTTTTGAGCGTGAAACTACACCTGTTACACCTGGGAACTATCTGGGAAGTTCCTATGGGGGATATGAGGGTGGAGCGGAATCCGGGAACAATCAGCGTTCCGTGACTCCGATAGAAAACTCCAGGGGTTGGCGTTGGGGGTCTGATACGGGAACTCATAGTACCACAGCGTATTATGATGGGGAAATGAATGAAGATGCCATGTCCCAGCACCAGAGTTATCCGTGGAATGAGGAGGAAGTTGGAGGGTATCCGACACAGGTTGGGTCGGATACGAATGTAGGAAATACCTATGGTGTAGGTACAGGGGAGTACACCCGTTGGGTGGATTACGATGCACTGAATGATCAGTTCGTGAACACTGATTTCGCCCTCGGATCATCATCGGATTCCGACTATCAGCCAACGGGGAGACCTTATGTTCCGGGTTTTGTCGGAGAACGACACGTTCGACCGGATGGAAGCCTCGGAATGTATCGGGAGTGAAGATCGTCTAGAGACTACCAAGAGAAGCAAAGCTACAATACACAAGTACCACGTGTATTGTAGAGTGTAATATTTTGTAGAAATTTGTATATATACTTTAATAAGTGAGTTTGCATACTCACATCGACTTGAGTATTGTCATAAGACCACTTAAGTATGTAAATATATGGTATATGTTTTGTATGATTTGGATTTGCTTCTTGATTTCCATTGCGTGACTAGTTCTGTGCACAATGTTGAGCTCAGAAAACTTGCGCATGGAGTAATTATGAGTATCATCTTGTGTTGCAGAACTAGGGGGTTATGTCGGGAGCGTTAGGAGAGGAGACCGAAGCGCCGCGCATGGAGCGTGAAGCCAAACAAAAGGAAGAGGCTGATGAAGCAGCCAGGAATCAGTTTCCACCACCACCACCACCCATGACGCAGCAGAATTTCATTCAGTACATGCAGATGGTGGAAGAAAGACAACGTATTACGTTGGAGCAGCATAATAAATTCTTCCAGGAGCTGCTGCAACAGAACAGGGTAGAGAGACCTGAGAACCCGGGAGTCACATTAGCAGACTTCCAGAACACCAAGCCCATATCTTTTGCATACGCACCCGAGCCGATGGACGCGGAAGATTGGCTTATGGATACTGAGCGAAAGCTCAATACCGTTGGATGTAATGACCAGGAGAAGGTCCGTTATGCTACACATCTGTTGAGTGGACCCGCCGCATCATGGTGGGATAATATTGTAGCCGTTTATCCGGCGGGAAAGGTATTCACCTGGGAGGAGTTCGCAAGGAAGTTCAGGGAATCCAATGTCCCTGAAAGTATTGTGGAGCTCAAACGTCGAGAATTTGAAAATCTCGAGCAGAAGGACAAGGCAATCCTGACCTATGTCAGGGAGTTCTCAAAGCTGTCCCGGTACGCTGTTGAAGAAGTCAACACCGAGGACAAGAAAAAGAAGAGGTTTCTGAAGGGGTTAAGTCCCCAGTTCAAGGTACAACTACGTATGATGAGAGCAACGGAATTCCAAGAGTTGGTGGATGCAGCCATCACTCTTGAAGATGACTTCCAACAACTGCAAGAAGAGAAGAGGAAGAAGGCCAAGTTTGAGCCTAAGAGGTTTGTTAGTAACAAGCCCAATACCAGCTTGAGTTTCAAGCCACGGTACAACAACAACAACAACAACAACAACAACCAGAGGAGGAACCAAGGATATCAGTCTGCAAACCAGATTATATGCCATTCCTGTGGATTCAAAGGACATGTCGCGAAAGATTGTAAGAAGCCAAAGATTATATGCTTTGGTTGTCGTCGAGAGGGGCACATGCTGAAGGACTGCCCCAAGAGAAACACTGGAGGAGGTCAATCTGGAGGAGGAGGAAATCGAGGAAACACCGGAGGGAGCTGGAAGAATAAGAAGCCCTTCGGCAAGCTGAACTGCACTAGTCTGGAGGAGGTGGTCAACTCCGATCAGGCGGTGATAGGTACGCTCCAGATACTCACTCAACCTGGCAAAGTACTTTTTGATACTGGTGCAACTACATCATTCATTTCTCAACAATTCATCAACAAACATGGGATTAGTTGCACTAAGTTAGATACACCCATAACCATACTTTCTGCGGGGGGAACGATAGTAGTAACCCATACCAAACAAAAACAAGTCATCATGATCAATAAGTGCGCGTTTGACGCGGACCTGTTCATTCTACCAATGAAGGACATTGATGTCATTCTTGGTATGAACTGGTTGGAAGCTAATGGAGCATTGATCGACTGTGTGAACAAGACGGTATCGTTGAAAAGCCCCGATGGAAGTAGAATGATTTATCAAGGAGATAAACATACCCAGATCGAAGTTGAGCTACAGCTAAACAGCATGAAGGAGGTGAAGCTAGAGGATATACCAGTAGTAAATGAAGTCCAGGATGTGTTTCCTGCGGAATTACCTGGTGTTATCACCGGAATTTGACCAGGTCAGAGGTGGGCCGCGATCAAGATGAGCTTAAAGATTATATACGGAAGAAATACGTGAATCGGCCTTATATGCAAAGTTTGGGCTAGCATGCCCGTGTATCTGTAATATAGTAGGTCGTATCTTAGATTAGAAGATAGAGTTTTACCCGTGCACGGTTAGGTGCACGCCTGAGTTAGAAAGTCCCTTGGACTATAAATATGTATCTAGGGTTTATGGAATAAACAACAACCAACGTTCAACACAAACAAATCTCGGCGCATCGCCAACTCCTTCGTCTCGAGGGTTTCTCCCGGTAAGCACCATGCTGCCTAGATCGCATCTTGCGATCTAGGCAGCATAAGCTTATTACGTTGTTCATGCGTTGCTCGTGCTGAAGCCTTTTTGATGGCGAGCAGCGTAGTTATCTTAGATGTGTTAGGGTTAGCATTGTTCTTCGTATCATATGCTGTCGTAGTGCAACCCTTATACATCTAGCCGCCCTTACACCTATCTTAGGTGTAGGGGCGGCACCCCGCTTGATCATTGTTTAGTAGATCCGATCCGTTACGGTTGCATCCTTGTTCTTCAAGGATTAGTTTAATATCCGCAATAGTTAGGCCTTACAAAGGGTTGGAGGATCCAGCGGCGTGTAGGGTGAAGTTTGCTAGCCCTAGACTGGACGTTCCGAGGATCAACCTCGTGTTGGTTTTTAGGCCCTGTCTAGGATCGGCTTACGATCACCGTACGCGAGCGCGAGGCCCAATCGTGAGTAGGATGATCCGATTATGCGGTGAAAACCCTAAATCGTCGTAGATCGCTTTAGCTTTATCTTGATCAAGCGGGACCACCATATATTCGTACACCTCGTACGAATCATGGGTGGATCGGCTCTTTGAGCCGATTCACGGGACAACTTCGAGAGCCGATCGAGGCTCGTATTTAATGTTTACGTGTATGCCATGCGAGGAAACTAAGCGAGGCATCATCCAACACCTTCACGACCGGGTATAGGTCAGGTGGCACGCCCTTGCGACAGCATCGGACGTGCGACCGGAAGGCTTTGCGGGCCGTCGCTGCGAGGGGCCGGGGCCAGCCGCAGCCCTAGTTGTTCCCGGCTCTACGGTGTTGCCGGTCGCTGCCCGCCGGTGGGTTTCGACCGCAACACATTACGGCACGCCGGTGGGACCATCTTCGACATCCACCGCATCGCCATCTACATCCGAGATGGCGGAAAGCACTCCGGTCAAGTACGAGGATCTGACTGACGAGCTCAAGAAGAAGCATGACGAGATCAAGGCAGTCCTCGAAGCCGAACTCATCGGCTCTTTCCACATAACCCGCTCCCATGGCATCAGATGGAAGGGTTTCTCACCTGCATACGCCGTCGACATGGCGGAAGATATGTACCCTGGGAGGTGCCAGCCAGGACACTTGTTCAACATCAACATGGTAGAGCTTGGGTACCGCCCTGGTAAGGGTAGTGACGAGGGCAGCTGCTCTCATAGCAAGGATGAAGAGGGAGCTGGTCCACGCGATCGGCCCCGACATTGCCAGAAGATCCTGGTGATGATCAAGATGGAGGCCGATTCCAGCGATCGGACCGTATTATCCGCACCGCCGGCTCTCCCAGTATTTGGCGTCGACCTCACAGGTGACGGAAAGCTAGGGTATGGGTTCACCTCGGCTGATGAGCTAGAGGAAGTCGACATCGGCCACGGGGATAAGCCGCGACCAACTTTTATCAGCAAGAAGTTAGATCCACAACTCAGGAGTCAGATGATTGCTCTATTGAAAGAATACCCAGATTGCTTTGCATGGGACTACATAGAGATGCCTGGGTTAGACAGGAGCATCATTGAACATCGGCTCCCCCTTAAGAAAGGATTTCGGCCGTTCCAGCAACGAGCACGTCAGATGAGGGCCGAAATTCTGGAAGAAGTCAAGAAAGAAATTGAGAAAATGCTGGCCGCCGGGTTCATCAGGCCATGCAGGTATGCTGAGTGGATCTCCAGTATCGTTCCTGTAGAGAAGAAGGATGGCCGATGGCGTGTGGCCATCGATTTCCGAGATCTCAACAGAGCCACTCCGAAGGACGAGTATCTGATGCCTGTGGCAGAAACACTGATCAATGCAGCTGCCGGCCACATGGTGTTGAGCTTCATGGATGGCAACGCCGGCTATAACCAAATCTTCATGGCTCCGGAAGATATACACAAGACCGCATTCAGAGTACCAGGGGCGGTAGGCTTGTTTGAATATGTAGTCATGACCTTTGGGTTGAAGAATGCTGGTGCAACGTACCAACGAGCTATGAATTATATATTTCATGATCTGATCGGTAAGTTGGTGGAAATCTATATCGACGACGTGGTAGTCAAATCTGTCTCCATGGATGGACACTTGGATGATTTGCGGCACGTCCTAGACCGAACTCGGAAGTTCGGACTAAGAATGAACCCGAAGAAGTGTGCCTTCGGTGTGACGGCTGGTCAGTTCCTAGGTTTTCTGGTGCATGAACGGGGAATTGAAATCGGCTCGAAGAGTCAAGAGGCGGTGCGCACCATGCAACCGCCCACCACGAAGAAGGAGCTCCAACGTCTCATCGGCAAGATCAATTTTGTTCGACGATTCATCTCTAATCTGCCAGGACGAATCGAGCCATTCATGGCACTGGTGAAGACTAAATCGATGACGAATTTCATCGGGGGCGGAACAGCGGCGGGCGTTTGATGAAATTAAACGGTATCCGACGACGCCGCTCGTGCTAGTTCCGCCCCGGCAAGACGGGCCGTTCTACATCTACTTGTCGGTAGGCCGACACGTCCATCGCCTCGGTAGTGGTGCAACTCCACGAGGGCGTTGAAAAGGTCGTTTTCTACCTCAGCAGAAGGATGTTGGACGCGGAAACAAGGTATCCTGAGGTCGAGAAACTGTGCCTCTGCCTGTTCTTTACCTGCACCAAGCTGCATCACATCCTTTTGACGGCGAGAGATCTTCGTCATATGCAAGTCGGACGTTGTCAAGCACATGCTTGTCGGCTCTCGTGTTGAAAGGCCGGCCGGGTAAGTGGATGTTTGCGTTGTCGAGTTCGATCTTCGGTATCGGCTGCGAAAGCAGATCAAAGGGCAAGCGTTGACCGATCTCATAGCTGAGCGAATCGGTACCAATATAGCAGCACTATCTATACGTGCATGGGCTATGTTCTTCGATGGATCGGCTTGCGACGATGGTTGTGGCATCGGCATTACGCTCGTGTCGCCTCGGGGGCGGAATACTCCTTCTCCATCAGATTATCTACCCCTTGCACCAACAACGTAGCAGAATATGAGGCGGTACGTAAGGGGATGGAGTTGCTACTCGTAAGCCGGGCGGAGGCGGTAGAGCTTTTTGGAGACTCCAAGTTGGTGATTAACCAGCTCACGGATGAATATAAGTGCGAGAGTGAATCGCTTTTCCCATATTGGATGGAATGCCGTGAGTTGATGACACGGTTTCGGTACATCAACTTTAATTGGGTCCCAAGATCCCAAAACACCGAGGCCAACAATCTCGCACAAATGGCGTCGAGTTACATAGATATACTGACGGGTCGAAGTTCGGGTACAATTCCGGAACAGGGATGATTGGAGAGCCAAAATCTTCGATTACTTAAAAGATTCGGCTCGGGGGGCACCTAAACGGATAAGATACAAAGCCATGAAGTATGTCCTCATAGGAGACGACATGTTCTACGGGACGTTGGAAGGGTTGCTACTCAAGTGCACGGGACCAAGCGAGTCTAATCGGCTCTTACATGAGGTGCATGAAGGCGCACTGTGGAACTCATCGGTCGGCTCACAAGATGAAGTGGCTAATCAGGCGCTCAGGGTTTTATTGGCCCACCATGCTTGAAGATTGCTTCAATTACTACAAGGGGTGCCAAGCGTGCCAGATGTTCGGGAAGATTCAGATGGTGCCAGCATCAGCGATGAACCCTATCATCAAGCCTTGGCCGTTCCGGGGGTGGGGCATGGATATGATCGGCAAAATCCATCCGGCGTCGAGTAAAAAACATGAATGGATTTTGGCCATCACAGATTACTTCACCAAGTGGGTGGAAGCCGTCCCTATGAAGAAGGTGAAATCAGAAGATGTGATCAAGTTTGTGAAAGAACACGTGATTCACAGGTTCGGGATTCCCCAAACGATCACGACCGATGGAGGTTCGGTCTTTGTTTCTAAAGAATTCAGGAAGTTCTGCGATGACATGGGGATTAAACTGATCCGATCATCTCCGTACTATGCTCAGGATAATGGACAAGCTGAAGCGTCCAATCAGAGCTTAATCAAGCTGATACAGAGAAAGATTGACGAGAACCCTAGGGATTGGCATGAGAAGTTATCAGAAGCGTTATGGGCCTACCGCATGTCATGCCATGGAGATATAAAGACTTCGCCGTACCAGCTGGTCTATGGACAGGAAGCCGTATTACCTTGGGAAATTACGGCTGGATCAAGACGTGTCACGTTTCAGAATGATCTGACAGCGGAAGAATACGCAGCTCTGATGAGTGACACTATTGAGGACGCAATAGAACTTAGGCTTTGGTCGTTGGAGAAGATTAAGGAGAACAAAGCCAGGGTAGCTCGTGCCTACAATAAGAAGGTTAGACCAAAGGAGTTTCAAGTTGGTGATCTAGTATGGGAAGGCTGTGTTGCCATTAGGAACCGGGGACAAGGCATATGGCAAATGGTCTCCTAATTGGCACGGTCCGTACAAAGTCGTCCGAGGCCTTGAAGGGTAATGCATACATGTTGGAAGAGTTGGACGGCGAGAAGTTCCCAGTAGCCGTCAATGGTCAACACCTCAAGAAGTATTTCCCAAGCATGTGGGATGATGGGCAGTAAGGTATGGAGGCCGATTTTAAATCGGCCAGTAAAAAAAAATATATACAGCCGATGCATAGGCGTCGACTTCAGAATAGCAAAGCCGATACGCTGATATCGACTCTAGAGGAATAAGCTCAAATTAGCAAGTTAACGGAATGGGTTCAGACCAGAAGTCATGATATGAATTCAATCTGGTGGTTTGACGAGAATTAGGCCTGGTGAGGCCTGTTGGACCGTGTGGTTAGGTAACAGCTTGGCCTTGCGAGCCGATGTCCTGCTATCGGCTCGTTGTACGGCGACTCCATTCGACGATCGGCAAAGTCGACAAGGAAGCAAAATTAATTGAGGAATATTTTCTTCATTAATAGAGGGATTTCTTACAAAGGACGAGCCGATTGCTCAGGGAAGAAGAGGGCAAAAGCCAACTACTACTACTGATCCCTAATCTAGGGGCCGTTGCTGCCCTCGTCGTCGTTGCCTCCGGCGCAGCTGCTGATAGACTCCTCATCGGAGCTTCCGTAGCCTTCTACGGGAGCCTCATCTTCCTCATCATCGTCATCACTGTCGTCGTCCCACCAAGTGCGGAGGCGCTTTGCTGGTGGGTAACCTTCAAGGGAGTCATCGTCGTCCTCCTCCGCGTCTTCCTCGGAGGAGGTGAAATCGTCCCAGGAGAAGCGGTCGTCCTCGCTCTCCGCCTCCTCTTCCCCTTCGACGAGGAATTGAAGGTCGCCCTCTCCATCGGTCAGCGATTTGTCATCCTCAGACCAGATGGAGGAATTGTGTTCCTCTTTGTCCCACGTCGTCGGGGCGAGAATGTCGTGCGCCGCCAACGAGCCCCACTCCGGCGTCGGCTCGCGAGATGAGGAAGAGTCAGAGAAGACCGACGAGGTGGAGGAGAAAGAAGAGGAATGTAACATACCAACTTTGCTAATCAAATAATGTTGCTAAGTTGTCATGTGCATGCATGCATTTGCATTTAAAATTTGAGAAACTTTGCACTAAAATGCTTTGAAACATTGTTGCAAATGATATATTTTGCTCTAACAAAATTTTGTGCAAAAATCCCCTCCAAATCTGGGTCAAAATACCCCAAAAATCCCAAATTCTCTCTTATTTAAAATTCCCAGGGGATTTCCCGAAAACCCAGGGGGGTTTTCAGAAAACCCCCTTTCTTCTTCCACGCAGGCAGGCAGCTGCCTGGCGCGGCCGTGGCCATCGATGGCGCCGGCGGCCGGGATCTTCCCCGCCGCCCCCTGGCCGGGGATAAAAGCCCGCCGCCGCCGCAGGAGAAGCCCAGCATGCCACCCCTTCTTCCTCTTTTCCCCTTTCTCCACCCGCAGAGGAAACCCTAGCCCACGGCCTCCACCGCTCGCCGCCGTTCTGCGCCGCCCCGAGCTCGGCTGACACCACCAGGAGCTCCGCCGTGCTCCCCTGGTTCTCCTCCACCAAACGGCTCCCGCGGAGGAGCTCCCCAACGCGCCAATCGGACGGAGCCCGACCCGCCGGCCACCGCCTCCCGCCGGCGACTCCAGCCTTCCCTCGTCTCGCCGTCGGCACCACGAGCTTCGTGGTGAGATTCTGAGTCGCCTGGTGCTCCTCCCCTCCTCGATTGCTGGCCGTAGCACCCCGGCGACGTGCGCCTGCGTGTTCTTCCGCCGGCCATCACCGCCGTGGTCGCTCCGGTGACCATTGGTGGGCGGCGCCGCCACCAAAAGGCTCGCCGCGTCGAGCTGCGTCCGTAGCCCCCGCGCACGCGCCCGATTTCGGCCCGAGTCGGCCAATTGCTGCGGCACCTGCGAGCTCAAGGTCGTGCTGACGTCAGCATGACGTCAGCATGACGCAGTAAAGCCTTTTCTTTTTCTGTTTTTGTTATTTTATCAATTTCAGAAATCTGTATAATCCATATCTTTTTCATATTAACTCAGAAAAAGATGTATAACATACCGAAATGTTCAGAAAAACATTTTCTGCAAGTTTAGAAGTAACTCATACATCATTGCAACAATTAAATTTGCAAATGTAGTGAAACCCTAAAAGAACCCCTCTCATATGGCGATGTCCGATGTCGGAACCCCTTTAATTTGACGATGCACCTAGGGTTACTCGATTCCTTTAATCTGACATGTCATTCATATTGTATGCGCATTGCATTATGCCATGTGGTGAATGTTTGTTTCCCTTTCCGGTATTTGGTTCTTCGCGATAGGATCTGAGCCGGAATCCGACGTCAACGCCACCGAAGAACAGTACTCATCCGCTGAGAGACAAGGCAAGCCCTAACCTGGTTCATCTATGATTTCGAAATGTTTTATCTGTGGTTCCTACCTATCGCATACGATTCAACTGTCTTTTATCGGTAGATAGAGTTACCCTATCTATTGCATGTCCGACCTTTGTAGCCTCGATACCCTGATCCACTGCTCCTAGCATAACTAGGTTTGGCATGTGTGCGTCGCGAGAGCCTTTATCTCTTATGCTTAGCCATGCTTAGTTTGTTACGATACTACCCCGGTCTTCGGACTGGAGCCTTACAATGAAATGAATCTAGCATGACAGGTTGACGTGGTAAGTATAGAGATGATGATAAACATGATTAAAGGCTCAGACGAGAGGCCACATTGGGATGTGGTGGGTTGTTTCGTTTCTGCCGACCCTAGGAACCGAGTTCTCGCCTCTTGAACCAAGATCGAGCGTACAACCACACGAGGCCCTATTATGGTACCCTCTCGACTCACTAACTTGCCTAGTAGATTCCATGAGTCACATAGTTTGCGCGTTACCTGGTCATATGCATTGCATTTTGCTTGGGGGTTAAAGGTACATAACGAGCGGTGTAAGCGTGGTCGTGGTGGCTGGGGGTTGCGACCTCTGGGGAAACCCACCTCGGCTCACATCGTTAAGGACCGACTTCGGGACTTGACCCGTTACGGCGGAATAATCCTTAGCGCGTGAGTCATGGTCTCGGCGACAGCAAGGTAAAGGTCGTGGTCAACCACCCTCTGCCGGCTTTCCAAGGAAGAGAGCTTATACGTTGGCACTAAGAGTCGGTTGGCGCGTGTGGGTAAAGTTGTGCACCCCTGCAGGGTTATGAATCTTTTCGAAAAGCCGTGTCCACGGTTACGAACGACTTGGGAATGGATTCTGTGATCATAGACAACTTTAACCTGATCGTAAAACTTGGCAAACGATGTGTGTTTACGGACACCTTCTTCGGGTGTTGAGGGGGTGATCCGAGGATAGTGGTTCGAGATGATGAAGTTTGGTGGATACAATATGATGATCAATAGAGATAGAGATGTCGCTCTCTTATCCCCTTTCAAAGGTTCTGTGTAGTCGAGCTTCTCTTCTCTCTTATCTTACAAAGGAAAACTGGCTTTACACAAAAGAAGATCTACCAGAAAGCCCGCATACCCGCGTTGCTAAAAGGTTGTACTAAGTCTTGCTGAGTCCCTGTACTCAGCTTTGCATGCTTTTGTTTCAGATGAAGTTGCTACAGCCGAAGGTGGTTTCTACATTAACATCGATGGTTAGTTTGGAGTTCCCAGGCAGCAGCCTGCGACTTATGGGCTGGGACGTCGCTTTATGTTATGGCTTCTTAAGCCCTTTGCTATCTTGTTATTTAGAATAACATAATTTGCTTCCGTTGCTTGTTGAATGTTGGGTCGGTGACCTCTGCGTGTAATAATTTGGATCTTACTCGTTAAGAGTTGTAATATATCCTTTTGAGTCGTAGAGTCACTGTTGTGTTACCGATTCTCTCACTGTAGTCTTCCGAGCTCGAGGTTAGGCTTATGTCAGACGAAGATCTGGTATTTGTCTAACCCTGATCCCGGGGGTGCCACAAGGAAGACATGGCTATGGGAGATTGGGGGTTTTTGGTGCCGATGGCCAGAACAGAGCAAAGGGATGAAGTGGCAAACTGCTTAGGGCGTTTAAATAAAGGGGCTATAGTAGAAATTCAATGCCACAGCAGTTTCCGAGGAGCGGTGCCCAAAGACAGCGGTCAAATCACGCGGAACAGTTGAGAAGACAGGGCATCATGATGAGGAATGCTGCGACGGTTCACGCTCTCGCCATGACATGACCCGACGAAGAAAAAGCGAGTGATTTTGGAATTATCAATTCCAAAACCAGGGGGAGCATGTGTTATCACCGGAATTTGACCAGGTCGGAGGTGGGCCGCGATCAAGATGAGCTTAAAGATTATATACGGAAGAAATACGTGAATCGGCCTTATATGCAAAGTTTGGGCTAGCATGCCCGTGTATACCGTAATATAGTAGGTCGTATCTTAGATTAGAAGATAGAGTTTTACCCGTGCACGGTTAGGTGCACGCCTGAGTTAAAAGTCCCTTGGACTATAAATATGTATCTAGGGTTTATGGAATAAACAACAACCAACGTTCAACACAAACAAATCTCGGCGCATCGCCAACTCCTTCATCTCGAGGGTTTCTCCCGGTAAGCACCATGCTGCCTAGATCGCATCTTGCGATCTAGGCAGCATAAGCTTATTACGTTGTTCATGCGTTGCTCGTCGTCGAAGCCTTTTTGATGGCGAGCAGCGTAGTTATCTTAGATGTGTTAGGGTTAGCATTGTTCTTCGTATCATATGCTTTGTCGTAGTGCAACCCTTATACATCTAGCCGCCCTTACACCTATCTTAGGTGTAGGGGCGGCACCCGCTTGATCATTGTTTAGTAGATCCGATCCGTTACGGTTGCATCCTTGTTCTTCAAGGATTAGTTTAATATCCGCAATAGTTAGGCCTTACAAAGGGTTGGAGGATCCAGAGGCGTGTAGGGTGAAGTTTGCTAGCCCTAGACAGGACGTTCCGAGGATCAACCTCGTGTTGGTTTTTAGGCCCTGTCTAGGATCGGCTTACGATCACCGTACGCGAGCGCGAGGCCCAATCGTGAGTAGGATGATCCGATTATGCGGTGAAAACCCTAAATCGTCGTAGATCGCTTTAGCTTTATCTTGATCAAGCGGGACCACCATATATTCGTACACCTCGTACGAATCATGGGTGGATCGGCTCTTTGAGCCGATTCACGGGACAACTCGAGAGCCGATCGAGGCTCGTATTTAATGTTTACGTGTATGCCATGCAGGAAACTAAGCGAGGCATCATCCAACACCTTCCCGACCGGGTATAGGTCAGGTGGCACGCCCTTGCGACAGCATCGGACGTGCGACCAGAAGGCTTTGCGGGCCGTCGCTCTGAGGGACTGGGGCCAGCCGCAGCCCTATTTGTTCCCGGCTCTACGGTGTTGCCAGTCGCTGCCCGCCGGTGGGTTTCTGACCGCAACACCTGGTATGCCACCAGATAGAGAGATAGAATTCACTATCGACCTAATCCCAAGAACAGCTCCAATTGCTAAGGCACCATACAAGATGGGGCCCAAGGAGTTGAAAGAACTTAAGGAGCAACTGGATGATTTGGAACAGAAAGGATTCATTCAAGAAAGTGTTTCACCATGGGGATCACCTGTGATCTTCGTAGATAAAAGGGATGGAGGAAGAAGGATGTGCGGAGACTACAGGAATCTGAACAACGTCACCATCAAGAACAATTATCCACTTCCAAGAATACAGGATCTATTTGATCAAGTTAGAGGAGCGGGAGTCTTTTCCAAGATTGATCTAAGATCCGGTTATCACCAGATAAAGATCAAGAAGGAAGACGTTCCGAAAACTGCTTTTGTTTCAAGATACGGACATCATGAATATCTTGTAGTGCCATTTGGATTAACCAATGCCACAGCTATTTTCATGAATCTCATGAATAAGATTTTCATGCCATGTCTAGACAAGTTCGTCATCGTATTCATCGATGATATCTTGATCTATTCCAAAGATAAAGCTGAACATGCTGAACATCTGAAGATAGTGTTGCAAACACTAAGAGAACATCAACTCTATGCCAAATTCAGCAAGTGTGAATTTTGGCTAGATCAAGTGGAATTTCTTGGTCATGTCATTAGTAAAGATGGAATAGCTGTTAACCCGAGTAAGGTAGCAGCAGTTCTAGAATGGGAAGCACCCAAGACTGTCAAAGAGATCCGAGGATTCCTCGGAATGGCAGGTTATTACCGGAGGTTCATTGAAGGATTCTCCAAGATAGCAGGACCAATGACGAAGTTGTTAAGGAAGAATACACCATTCGTGTGGTCAGATGAGTGTGAGAAGAGTTTTCAGACTCTAAAAGAGAAACTCACCACAGCACCGGTGTTAGCAGTTCCTGAAGTTGGCAAGGATTACACCGTGTACTGCGACGCATCCAAACATGGATTGGGTTGTGTACTCATGCAAGATCGGAAGGTAATATCATATGGATCGAGGCAACTTAGACCTCATGAAGTGAACTATCCAACACATGATTTAGAGTTAGCAACAGTTGTATTTGCACTCAAAACATGGAGACATTTTCTCTATGGAGCTAAGTGTGAGCTCTATACAGATCATAAAAGCCTCAAATATTTCTTCACTCAGAAGGAACTCAACATGAGGCAAAAAAGATGGCTAGAATTGATCAAGGATTATGACCTGACAATCAATTACACTCCAGGAAAGGCCAATGTTGTAGCAGATGCCTTGAGTAGGAAGAGCACCGGCGGAGTGGAACAAGAAATATCACCGGAGTTGAGGAAGGAAATAAGTCAAGCCCAAATACAACTTTGGGAGAAGGAAGCTCATGAGGGACTATCGGCTTTGCAAATAGCCGATGAGTTGAATGTTAACCTGAAAAATGAGATAATGATGGGTCAGCTGGATGATCCATTCATCGTGGAGGAGATGAGAAGGATAGATGAAGGAAGACCATCAGAATTTCACCGTGGAGAATCTGGATCATTGTGGTTCCAGAAGAGAATTTGTGTTCCGGATATTGCTGAAATCAAGGAAGTAATACTTCGGGAAGCCCATCAAACACCATACTCCATTCATCCGGGGAGTACGAAGATGTACATGGATCTAAAGGAGCTATTCTGGTGGAATAACATGAAGAGAGAAATAGCACAATATGTGGCGGAATGCCATACCTGCCAAAGAGTGAAGGCGGAACACCAGAGTCCGGCAGGGAAGTTACAACCTTTACCTATTCCAGAATGGAAATGGGAGGAGATAGGAATGGATTTCATTACCGGACTACCCATGACCAACAAAAAGAAGGACATGATATGGGTAATTGTGGATCGGTTGACGAAGAGTGCACACTTCTTAGCGGTAAATCAGCAGGACAAAGGAGAGAAACTCATTGATCTTTACATCAAGGAAATCGTGAGTAAACATGGAGTGCCCAAGAAGATCGTGTCGGATCGAGGATCCGTATTCACGTCAGCATTTTGGAAGCAACTACACGAAGCTTTAGGATCCAAGTTGGATTATAGTACTGCATATCATCCTCAGACAGGAGGACAAACGGAGAGAACTAACCAGATCCTAGAGGATATGCTTAGGGCTTGTGCTCTAGACTTCGGAGGATCATGGGAAGAGCACTTACCACTAGCAGAGTTTTCATACAATAATAGCTATCAAAGCAGCATTAAGATGGCACCGTTTGAAGCTCTCTATGGAAGAAAGTGTAGATCACCGATATGTTGGTATGAAGCTGGAGCAAGCAAGGAGTTCAATCCTGATTATGTCAAGGAAAAGCAGCACATCATTGACATTATAAGAGATAGACTGAAGATAGCCCAAAGTCGACAAAAGAGCTATGCAGATCAGAAGAGAAGAACATGGGAGCCACAAGTTGGAGACATGGTATACCTTAAGGTGAGCCCGATGAAAGGACTCCAGAGGTTTGGAGTAAAAGGAAAACTCAGTCCTAGATACATCGGACCTTTCAAGATACTGAGTCAGAACCGAGGTTTAGCCTTTGAATTGGATCTACCGGGAAGGCTAGCACAAGTTCACAATGTATTCCATGTGTCGCAACTCAGGAAATGCTTAAAGACCCCAGATGAGCCAATATCACATGCTGAGCTCGAGTTACAACCAGATTTGACTTACATCGAGAAGCCAGCCAAGATTCTCGAGGAGAGCTGGAAACAACTCAGAAATAAAGCTATCAAGTACTGCAAGATATAATGGAAGCATCATCCCGAGAGGGAAGCCACCTGGGAAAAGGAGGAGGACCTGAGGAAAACATACCCCGAACTCTTCAGGTATTACAACCACAACTTCGGGACGAAGTTTTCTTTAAGGGGAAAGGCTGTAATGTCCCGGGTTTAGAGACGATCGAGGGGTAGATTTTAGAAAGGGATGTGCATTGCATTGTAATTTACGGGGAAATTTCGCGCTTTTAAAACAAAGCTGCATCGAAGGGGGACAGGTTTCTCTCTCGACACCTTACAGGGTTAGGGTTTCGAGAGTGCGATAAACTTGTTCTTACTTATCTAAGTTAGGGTTTTGAGAAGAGAGAAGTGTTATTGCATTAAAATCTTAAGTTGCATGATTGAATTACAAGTTAAGAGTTTGAATGAATTCAAACCAAATTTGAATTTGAATTTCAAATTCAAACATCAAATGATTATCAAATAATTCAAAATTGAGATAATTTAGCAAACAATTATCATTAAGCAATAATATAAGTAATACAACTATTACACTAAGCTCAATAAGGAAAACTTGGGCTTTATTGATCATCACACACATAATACATTGTCTTTACAATATTCAGATTTGAATTATGGAATTACAACAAATTACAAGAATTGAATAATTAGAAAAAGAAAAGAAAAGGAAAATTACAATTCAATGATCTATCCTAACACTACAAGTTAATCTTCATTTAGCCTTGAACTTGATGATCTCCATGATCCTTGGAGCATCAGGTTGATCCCTGCACACACACACAACAAACAGCACATTATGCCAAGTGGCATTGCCACTTGGCAGGTTAGCAAATAATGGAAATGAAGAGGATATGATCAAGTCTCTGCCGAGCTGATCCATGCCACAGTCAAGTTCCAGGTCCAAGTGCACAACACTTGTCTACACACACACACAGCCTGCTCACAGGGCTGTGTGCATGCAGCACACACACACAGTGAGTCACCCAAAGGGGAAGGTGGAGCTGTCGATCAGAGATGCAATGGCTGGGCATATAAAAGCTTTTCCAAGCCAAACCCTAGCCATTTGATTCAGCCATCGACGAGCAACGAGGTAAGTCACCAAGAACACCAAGAACGAGCTAGAACAAGAAGAACAGCCAGTGCTGTTCAATCTGTCCAAACTCACCACTGAACCAAACCAAGAATCACAAGCCACCAGGAGGAGCAGGGCAAGTCAAGCAAACCACCAGAAGCAAAACATCTACACCAACACAATATTTCTAGGAGCTGGAGTGAGGTATACACATCATCATGAACAAACCAGATGGTTTTGTTCATAAATTGCACAGGCATGATCTCAAGCACACCATAAGGGTAGAAACCCTATATGTGAGTCATCATATGGCTACTAGCCAAATTGGTGCAAGTGAACAAGAGGGAAACAAATAGGAAAGCACCCTGGGAACATTGGCTATGCCAAACCAGTGACATAATCAAAGAAATCCAACAAGGGATGATCCTATCTAGCCACACAGATTCACTTAGCACCCTATAGCTAGCTACACCATCAGAATATAGACATTTATATGTCTATGTTTATTTCAACATCAATTATACTGAAAGCCCATGATTGACTACCAGTAATATTGCTCAACGGACATCCATGAGGTAGGAGCAACCATTTCTAAGCGGACGAGCCCGCTAGGGTCACAACGACTACCTATCCACATAGGAAATTCACCAAAGCATCACATCATTATCCGAGTAGGATTCGGTATGAGCTAGGGTACCCAACCGATGGTTGGCATCCCTCTAGCTACATCAAATTCATCCATATGATCATTATCGATAAGCAGTTCACATCATTTATCCATCTAGTAAAGCAAGGAATTACAGATAAATGAAACAGTTAAGTAATTAAAGCACCAACATCTTGCCAGTGAACCAATGGCTCACTGCAAGCATCAGATGATGCTTGAGCAAGCTTTAACATACACCAGCACAAGTATAAGTGTTACACAGACACTAGGAGAAGCACCAGTAAGGCATAGGCAACAAGCAAGTGATGATCATTGGATCATCAGTGCTTGTCAAATTAAGCAAGTGCTTGTCAGAGACAAACCAGACATCAATTCATGAACTACATAAAATAAACAGCCACAGACAAGCAACAATTGAATCACTGAATAACCATAAACCATTTCTATGATTGTATCCGAAGCACTCCATCAAGGGATGGAGCTGCCAAGTCAATAACAATGCTCAATTGAGCATGATCATGAATTATAGCACGAGAGATAGCACACCAAGAGCACCGGCACTTGCCAAAGACAAGGATCATGCATAATGATCAAGCCGGGGAGAAGTAATTGCACACATAGGAGAGGTAGGAGCAAGATAGCGGCAGCGGTAATGAATGAATAAAGCAAAGCATCACGGTATGCTCATGAGCAAGAGCTCATGAGTTGCAACCGCAAGCTATAGAGCACAATAGCATAGCACGGCAGCCGAGAATCTATGGCAAATGCACTTGCAGCAGCATACGCATAGCGGCGGCTAGCACGGCACCCGTGTCGGCTTGGCGCAAGGCACACGAGAGGTGCCGAAGCAACGGCGGCACGGCGAGCCCGCATCTCCATGAGGAGAGGCAGGCTAGTAACTAGAGCATGGCATAGAGGAGGAGGAAGAAAGGGAGAAGATGGAGGCGTACTAACACTGGAGCGGTGTCACGGCGCCACCATGGCGGTACGGCGGCACGGCCTGGCCACGGCGGCGCCAAGCCATGGCCAAGCCAGGCGGTCGCCGAAGCACGGAGGCTCCAGCGCAGGCACGACGAGGACTACGGCCAAGCCGCGGTACTAGGAGCGTCGGCGGCGGCGAGATCACCGTGGATCTCCACGCCTGGCGACCAGAGCAAAGAGGGTCGAGGCCGAGGGCAGCTGGCCGTCCGCGTCAGATCGACGCGGATAGGATTGACCGCCGTCGTGGGGCGCGTCGGCTGCGCACCATGGCGGGGGCCAGGTCCGGCGAATCTCGCCGGAATCGAGCGGCGACGGCGGCGGCGACACGGGTCGCCAGAGCGGCTAGGGTTAGGGTTCGGTCGCGCGTGAGAGGGAGAGAGAGGAGTGGGGCTGGTCGAGCCGGACCAGGCCGGTCGGTTCGACCTAACCCACTGGGTTGCACCGACAGGTGGGCCCAGGGGCATTTTTGCCATTTCACAATTCCATTTAAATACATAAACTTTGAAAAAACACCATAAATACTTAATAGCTCTAACAAAATAATTAAAAATATGAAAATAGATCAGCATAAAATTCTCTATCATAATAAAATACAAAGGGGAATTTTGAAGACAATTAAGAATAAGTCTTCATTTGATGATTTAAATAATCATTTAAATCACATATATAATTTTCAATAATAAAAATAAGTCCATTAATGCATTTGGACTTTAAAAAAACACCTTGACAACATTTCAAGGTTGTATTTTACTTTAAATCAAGTATCTCCAAATCAATCTTAGTATTAACCTCTCATAAAATAACAACGACATCGGAAGGGGGAACAAACCCTAAAACTGGAATCATGCATAATTGCTTCTTTAACCATTGCCCTTATCAGACAATGATGCTATTTTTCAGAACCAGAGGACAAGGGTCAGTCCACACCTTCCAACTGCAAAACTTTGCAGTGTTTAGGCAAGTTCATCACTTGCTCATGTCATTTGAGTATTTTTATCAAATTACTTGCAAAGTATTATGGTTATCACTATTGCATAAAAACCAAAACCACTACTTTCATAACTATGAATATGACTATGTGGTGGGCAATGGAACCATGGATTGTGTTGATATGGTGGAGGTTCCATTGCAAAGGTTAATATCCATCTAGGATTAAACAACAAATGTCGCTAGTGATTCTTGTGCCGTAATACCCGTGTTAACCATAAGATCTGGAGTGGGACGGAGTAGTCAAAAGTGTTTCCACCTCTCGTACATCAACGGATGCGCTTACCGTAGACACTTGACCCAGGTTGGGCAAGCGGTGGGGTGGGGATCCCATTCTAATTCCCCACGGTAAGTGGTCTATGATGGGTTGCAGCTACCGGCGAAGGAGTTTGGTTAACGAGTCCCAAACTGTTGTCGTGGTCGGGGTCCATCCTTAATTGGTACTAGAAGATACCCCGCGCGTTGCGGCGGGATATGATAAATCAACTTATAAATATCTGAAAAGCAGAACATATATCATGTGACACAATATGAATGCACATAAAGAATATTAGGCAATATTTTCCTATGAAGAACTTGATAAAATATATTGTATGGTAAGTTAGTCAAAAGTAAAACTTGAAATAAATTGAATATTGTATTATTTGGAGAGAATACATCAGCTGACCATGACTTCCTCAGATTCAACTATCGGACTTGAAAAAAGTCCAGATATATAGATGAATCTTTTTCCGGAGAGTCAACAAATTGCTCCCGACATGTATGGAAGTATGCTAAAAAAGAACTACTGCGATTAACTGCTATGGAGATTTATTTCACCCTTTGCTTTAAGATCAGAGTACCTGGGATTCAAGATCATTACACTCAAACAAAATAAGATACAACATGTATGTGGATCCTATGCAGTTGCATGGTCCTGAGCAGCACACTTTTGTATCAGTGTTCTTTTGGTGACACCAAATATAGTTTAAAGAAAATCGGATTGCTTCCTTTAGTTAGTCCAGACCATTGAGAGTATGAAATGAACAACTTAACATGTCACAACTTAACATGTCTGACTCTCCTGTATCATAGGTAAATTGATGCAATCCTGCAAAAAGTGGGGACATGAATATATATATGTCACCATAGTTAAAAACATAATTAGCTAAGCAGTGTGGGTCTGATGGAGCTGACATCTGGTTAAATTCATCGGATTCCTGCCAGTGTACATTCCATAGACGTATTTGACTTGCTGAACTCCTTATCTGATGCAATTGTCTTACCAGCATGTGTGCATGATGAAACGTGTAGAATCCCCGTGCAGCAGCATACGCTTGCAGTACATGCCAAGCAACCTGGATACGGACATGCATGGCAAGAGGCTAGATGATTATTTTGCCCGACACGCCGTTGAAGATGAGGAGATGCAGAGCAAGAGGCTAGAGGAGGACACGCATATGCAGTCTTGAGGCGAAGATGAATAAAATGAGCTGAAAGAAGCAATGGCAAACAAAAAAAAGTAACATGCAAAGTGCAGGATGACAGTGAAGATGCAAAGTACGGGGTACTAATCTGACAGTACACAACATAGTAGAGAACGACTGGGAAAGGGAGAATTGGCAAGAACCTGGTATAGATAGGAGACGAACGGATTGCGAGTGGGGGCGCTGCAGATGCGTATCAGCTAGCAAACTCGGTACCAGCAGGTGATGGGGGTAAATCGGCGGGGAATTCAGATTTGTCCAATAAAGAACGGCGGTCTCTCCTGGGCGCGGGCTTCATGTCACAAGACGGAACCAGAGCATCCCCAATCGAGTAGTGGTGTGGGTAAAATCTACAAATCTTCAGGCGTCGGCAGGATGGCGACCGAGGAGCTCTCGAGCAGAGGGGCTCCATCACCAGGTGTGGTGAGGACGGGAACGCCACAGCTTCGCTGTTTAAATAAGAGAAAATCTTCGGTGGGGAAGACGAGGGAGATGGAAATACATCAGTTACTTGGGCAATAGGAACCCAATGTGGTGTTGTAGAAGGTGAAGAGAGATAGAGGGGAATCGTTTAATTGGGGGAGTAATTGGATACTGTAATGTTGCGGAGACGAAGAGGCTAGCGGAAGATAATACTGTACGAAAGAATTGACTGGCGAGTAATGGAACCGATGACGTGGCTTGAACACGACGGTGGCCGAGCGACTGAAGGATACTTGCATCCTCTTCTAGCCCGTGTAGGTGCATCTGGTCCAGCCCAAGTCGCCCAGGCCATATATACACGAAGCGATGCCTAGGCCCAAGTGGAAAAAGTGCGCGCCCGAGAGAGAACGACCGATCACGGACGATAGCACAAACGGCTGGCAAATTTGAGGGTGACGTGGACGCACGAAATGGCTGGAAAATGAGGTAGTGGGGGGCTGCTATTTAGAGATAAAAGATAAGAGGACCGACGAGGACCCAGGGTCGGGGTATGCAACAAAGGGTGGGTGTGCGAGGTAGCGGAGGAACATGATTGGCTAGACCTTATACCGGGCCTCACACCGAAGGAAGTGTGGACGGGAAAGCTGCCCGGTTGGCACCAAGGTTAAGATCTCTTATGGGTAAAGCAACACACCTCTGCGAGTGTAAAGAACCGTGACCTGTCACTCCCTGTTCCGGGATAAGGAACTGCGAACGCGGCCGGAAAGGAGCTCCATGAAGTTCTAGTAAACCGGTGAAGGGTGACGGACATAGCTCTTTGAAATAAAAGCAATCTCTTGAAGAAATGTTTACCAAAACCTGCATTGGTATTCGACTTTCTGGTCTAATATCGTAGCTAGTGCATGAAACACCTCTTATCTATAATGAACTTGTTGAGTACGCTCGTACTCATACCACTCTTAAATCCCATGCTTAGATTGTCTGAATCGTACGGAGGAGGACTACGACGAGCAATGAAGGAGCCGAGATCATCGGCTACGATGAACCGGACCTCTCGGGAGGTGTTGAAGGCGTAGACTATCTCATAGTCTACGGATCCGGGAGGCTTCCGGAGGAGATCAAGCCTAGAGACATCCGATAGCGTGTAGTAACCGAGCAGCCCGAACTCTTAGTATTTAGTCTGCTCCGGGCAATAAATGTATAGTTTAATGAGACTCGATCATGTTGTAAGCTAAGTTGGGTTCACCTCGAACCCAGGAGTATTCCTCTGAGGAGCCAAGAGGAGCTCCAAGACAATATATGTTTAATGCTTGTAATAATAAGTGAATGAGTTATGGACCCTGCTATATTCTGTTGTACTACTCTGAGGGATGTAATATTTGCGGAATGGTACTTCGTGAATGTTATATCAACGACTGGCATACTACAACATGCAGTGGTATGTTGGGTCACCACATGTCATCACCAACTCTAATGTTGAGGAAGTAGACTTCATAGCAAGAAATCCTTATAACCCTGCATGGAAGAGTCAAAACTATGGCTCTAATTTTCCAAAACAATATAACAATACTGTAGGAGTTCCAAATAATAATTACACCAATGGTAGTTAAGCAAGCAATGGTAATACTTCAATTGAAAGTACTTTTAAAAAATTTATGCATGCTCAAACTGAACAAAATACTACACTTAAAAAGCTTACTGAAAATCATAGCACTATGTTAGGGAATTTATCTAATCAAATTGTTTCTCTTAAGAATGATGTTCAAGTTCTACAGGAAAGGACAAAGACCATTGAGGCACAATTGGGGAACATAGCTGAAAGCCAAACTATAATACTTGCAAGATTTGTAGGTAAGCCAGAACCAAACCCCGTTGAAGACCTCAAGATGATGAGGACCGAAAGATAAGGAGAAGCACCTGAAGAACTGGACTATAGCAATGCTCCAACACCAGAATACTCCGTAGAAGATCTAATAAAGATGGTCACAGTAAAACATCCCGGAGTCGATGAAGGTAATGGTGTAAGGTACCATCAATTTATTCATGAAGTAGCATACAAATTTCGTGATTTAGAACAACAATATAAGAAGCTGGCTGAAAAACTCCCAGCTAAGCTTGATGATATATTTGAGCCCACTATTAATATTCATATTGGAACAAATGAGATGGCTGCACTTTGTGATCTTGGTGAAGCGTCTCCAATTCCAAAAATCTTATTTGATAAGTTAGGAATGGGGCCATTTAAAACTACTCAGCTAAGACTTCACTTAGCTGATTCAACCTATAAACAAGCTATAGGAATTAAAAATAATATTGTAGTAGAAGTTAAAGGATGTCCTGCTCTTATTGATCTTGTTATTGTGGACATGCATGAAGATCCTATAGCTCCTATAATCCTAGGAAGGCCATTTCTTAGAACTATTAAAGCTCTACTGAATTTACATGAAGGGAATGTGAGAATTGGACTGCCATCCAAAGACCCATTTGTAGTACACTTCCCTAGAAATAAGAAAGCCAAACATGATGATGGGATCATCACGTTGAAACCAAATTACTTTGGAGTGGTTCTTCCACTTCCAACACCTAAGTGATCACCATCTTGGTCAAGCTAATTGACCATAACTAGAAGCGCTTCATGGGAGCCAACCTATGTTCAATAAGGTTTCTATCTAGTTCTCGTTCAATTTAATGTTTTGTTTCACTTGTTTTGTTTCTTTTTTATTTTTAATAAAGAGTGTTCATGAGATCCTTTGGAAAAGAGGAGAAGAAAATATGTAACAATGCCTTTCGATTTAATATACTAATGGTTGAACATTCTTGATATTATATACTGCTGTTTTTTCCTTGGCCATTTTCGTAATGTTGATGTACAAGGGCATGAGAAAAAATGCACAAATTTTTTTGAGTTAGCAGGTTCCACTAACTTTAGCAACCAACGGTACGGTGGGAGCCGTCCGTACCACGCGCCCGTACCACATCCGCAGCTGCAAAGAAGAAAAGTTGGAGGTTTCGCCAAAATCGTTTGTAACTTTCGCGATCATCGGTACAGGCAGACCAAATCGTACCGCCCGGCCATACTGTTTTGACGACGAAACTCCAAATTTTCGTAAGAAATCCGTAAGTTTAACGACCATCGGTGCGGGGGTACGACCGTACCACCCGACCGTACCGAGTCGACCGCCTTACACCTAAGGCGGTTGCACCTGGTACGGGCAGGATGCGCCCGTACTGTGCACCCGTACCACGCATCGTAAGCCACAAATAGGCAGGGAAGAGGTAACATAATCAGAAATTTCATATCCTCTCTCTCTCTCTCTTCCTCCAAACTCAAAACCCACTCCTTTGGATCTCCAAATTTGCTCGTTTTGGATTCAATTCCTCGCACTCCATCAAAGTATGGTATGTTTCTCCTCCGACCCCCAACTTTTTATCCGCTAATACATGCTCTAGCTTTTGTCATTACCAATCTAGAGTTAGGTCATATTATGAACTTCATCACCTTAATGAGAATTCTAGATTTCTAAATTAGAGGAGATTCTCTTATAAGATGTGTAGAGGATGATCATATGTTTATTTTTATCGAATCGGACTTTTATTTTAGTTAAATTTTTAAATTTGTGCTTAAGATACTAAACTGCTAGTTATTTTTTAGATGAACACAAGGAGCTGCTCGCACGCTGTGGCTGCACAGCTGCACTATCGGTTGAAGACACCCCCGCTTCGCTCGGTATCGAGTCCGAAAACCGACATCATCTCAACCGTCTCAAGGACCGCGAGATCAAGTCGACAAAATGGGCATGCCCCCATATTCTGAACCAACTAGGCCTACGCAATGATTTCAATACTCTTTGCAACAATGTTGGTTTGCTTGACTTTTCTTTTCAGGAGGCCGCTACCTATCGCCGCTTGACACTCGAGTTCCTCAGCACCCTAAAGCATACTGTGAACCAGTACCACAACTCTGAGGAGATTCAACCCGGAGTCGACCGGATATCCTTCTATTTGATAAACCGTGAGTATGAGTTGACTCTAGATGAGTGGTGCAACTACTTTGGCTTTGAGAATAGCACCACCGCCAACCGCTATGCATGCTTTACCTTGAACCCATAACCTAGCATTTATTTTACTAGGATGAGCGTATCTAGCACACTCCCCCAGGGGAATTGTATTGAGTGACCTGCTATTCGCTATTTGTACTATGTTATTTCTAACACCTTGCAGGCACGTGGTGATTTCACAAGACTCAATGGATAGGTCATGTGATCGTCGCGAAGGTTGTGTTCCCAGACAGCAACATCCGCTCAAACTTGGGCGCCCTTCTCATTCTCTACCTGAACTACCAAGCCCTTGAAGCTCGGGGCCCATATGTGGAGGTGGAGTCATCACAATCTTGGCAAGAAGACTTAATATCAATGTAAGTAATTTACGAGCACTGGAAGGTCCTCGTCGTCTTGATTTTATTACTCTGAATGCATGTGGTATGGTTAGAAAAATAGAAGGTACTTCGACATACTGGGAGCTGATCACTTGATCACTACCCCTCTGCCTAATGGTCTATTCTCTCTCGAGGATAGGTGTTTGCATTATGATGCACAGGTTGAGGCAAATTTACCCCGACAACAAGATGGACCCAAAGGAGAAGAGGAAGTTGAACAAGAACATCAAGGACTAGAACAGGAGCAGCAGCCACTCCACGACTTCACCACCTATCAGGACATGTACACGCTCGAGGGAAGCATTGAGAACCTGAGCAACCTCGCCATCAACCTTCGAGACAACGCCACCGAACTCAATTCCCGTTTCACTCATTGGAGTGGCCAATGGAACTTTGGGAATAATCCTCCACCACAATGAGCTCAACAAAGAGGGCTTGCAAAAGCCTAAGCTTGGGGATATGTTCCTCAAGCATTTTTACTTGTGTTGAATAAATTTGTACTCCAGCTCTTTGAAAGAGCTTTGAAACACTCGTGTTGGTCTGTTCCAACACTTTGCTTTTTATTTGCTTTTTGTTTTAGTTTGTTTTCCTTTTTATTTGTTTTGTTTTTAGTTCCTTACTTTGTTGCCAATCATTTTTGTTTTTCCCTCTCAATCCCAATTCACAAAAATACAAAAACATTTTTCCTTTTATCCTTGTTCTTGAAAGAGCTGAATTGCAATTGCCTCTTTGCTTGCTATTATTATTGAGACATATCTACCAAGATTTTTTAAGGAACACATCATAAGGAAGAGAAATATGAAGTTGCCTACAAGAGGTATGTCTTATGTATCCCTCTATAGAAGTTTTAATTGTTTATGCTAGTCAGTAGACTTGTTCAGATATGGTACTAGTGGGAGTGATTTGAAGCAATTGGAGTAGAGTTTTTATTTTTATGTTTAGTTAATTGTGAAATCTCTTACTCTAGTTCATTTAATTAACTGAGTCTTGCCTTGAAAATAATATTGCCAAACAAGTACAACAAGAAGAAGTCTGAAATTATGACTTGTATGATGACCGATTGTCTTAAGGGTTTAACTTTGAAGATACTTAACTCCATAGATGTTGGGATAGACTTGATAGCACACTTGAGGAGTTGTTTGATGGAATTGAAACTTAGTGATAGCTGAGACACATGCCAAGATGTAAGGTTGTGAATAAATATGAGATATTGCTTTACGTGTGTCAACATATATATATATATATATATATATATATATATATATATATATATGAATTAATATATGATATTGATTTACGCATGTCAACATGACTGTTGTGCACACTCTTGGGATACTAGCACCACGAGCTCCATGATTGTCGCAATCCTTACTAAAAGTTTATTCATGACCTTTTTCTTGGAAACTGTCAAAGGAATCCAAAAGTATCACTTCTCAAGTATTGGCATGGACTCGCTACTATTAGATGAATATTCTTGAAAGACAATGAATGGATTGTAATGTGTTTTGATAGCCTTGATCAATTGATGTGGGTGTAATTAAGATACTTCATTGCTTGTACCTCTTTTCACATGAATGCTCATACTTAATTTGATGATAATAAACTTACAGTGTTCCTTGGAAAATTGAGAGTTAACTACTTAAGATAGACTGATTGTATACAGAACTAGTTATTCATACTTATAATCTTTATTGTGATTGTCTCGAGTTACCGATGCTTGTATTGTATTATTGGCACTTCTCTAACTATGCTAAGCTTTCAAATGGAAGAAGTGTTGGACTCATAAGGCTACCACTTATAGGTTATTTTGCTTTCTCGTTGTTTTGGTTTAAACGCCAAGTTCCTTATGGTTCTTTGTTTCTTGCTCGAGGACGATCAAGTTTAAGCTTGGGGAAGTTGATGGCTATGAAATACTCCACTTTTTCTCGCGTTTAAACCCTTAGCTAACTCGAGAAATTGACTAAGTTTACCTCTCAACTTGCCACTAATGACTAATTAATGCAAAGATGTGTAATCTCTTCTATTTTTGGATGATTTGCAGGAAATCACGTCATAATGACAAATGGACATGCAATTACTGAAGAAAATCGTGTCAGGATCATGGCAAAGTTGACTACGCTCGAAGAGGCGGTTCCAGGGGATTTAACGAGCATCGGTACGGGCAAGCCCCGCCCATACCGTCTGCCCGTACCATGTGCCGCAGTCTTCCCGAGGTCAAGCCCTATAAGTTTCGTGAAGGGACCGCCGCCAAAAGGAGAGCCATTAGTTGCCAAACAGAGCCGCATCCATCAGATTCATCTGCACCACACCGAAGGAGATCCACCACCATAGTTCATCCATCCCATCTCCAATCTCCTCCATAGCCATATCCATCACCATTGTAATAGAGATCTCCTTGAGAATTGGCGACCATTGTAATAAAATTGTGATTTCAATCTAAGTATTTTGCACAATGATTTCTATCTTTGTTATTGATCTTGATATTATGTGTGAATAGTCCTCATGGGCTGTGGGTTGGGGTGAATCCTCGCAGTGTTTATGTGCATCTAATCTTATTATATGTGTAAGGATTGAATAGAAGTTTTGCAATCTTGTATCCTTGTCTCTTTGCCTCGTTTTGATGATCTGCAGGCACCCATATCATTTGGATCGATCAAGGAAAGAGGTGGGATGAGTGGAGAATGGTGTGCTACCGCGAAAAGAAAGGGGAAAGTAATGGTAGATGTTTAGTGATTCATTCGGGATCATGACACAATCATCTAGCTTAAATCTTTGGTTCGTATTCATTTACTTAATAACTATTGTTGTTGCGGTTGTGAGGATAGTGGTTGGACCAAGAGGCTCTTGTCACCTCTGGATTTAGGGTCAAGATTATTTACGGATGTGCTACTCACAAATCTCTTATCTCTATTTTATTTGTTACACATATGTGCTTCAATTATATATGTATGCATAGCTGCAGGAGAAACCTTAACCCTATCCTATTTCCATCATTGAATACAACCTCCTTAAAAGTAAACTAGAAAGGTTCGGTAAACAGAAAATAAAATAAACTTGCAAGTCTTGTAGACGTTTCCTTTACACCATTTTAGCAGTGCTTCCCAAGGTTCGATTAAACCTAGGTCTTATAGGGAAAAGGCTTATCATACTATAATTTGTAATCCGGATCGAAGGTATCAGAGGCCAAATCAAATGCGCAAGCAAGGTGCATGGGCATATGACAAGGTCTTATGGGCAACTTGATGAATCAGTATGTGAGAATTGATGAAAGAGGTATGACACCTTTTCTATATTCATATATGGAATTTAATAATAGCAAATACTTGTGCATAGTTTCATCAATACATGGGGAAGTGATATTAGATGTTTACTATCTTTGTGTTATCCTCGCTATATATGATGCAAATCAGATATTCTTGAGGAATACTGATTATACTTGATTGAGTAGCTTTGAATAAAATTCTATGCATCCCATTATGCTTGTTATTGCAGACTTTGCACATATTCAGTGATGAATAATATTCCAATGTGTCTTTAAAATATGAAGGTTGTTGATGTCTGTGTGATGGTCCAATCTTTTAATTGGTAAACCTCATCGTTGAAGCATATATAAGTCGGCTGATAGTATCTTTAGTTGACCAACCAACCCCCTGCTCGCCTTTGAACCAATGAGCCACCAGGCTCACCACTTAGAAAAAGGTAAAAATAAAAAGGAAAGAAAGAAAAAGAGAAGAAGAGATCGAACCCAATGAGTCGGCTAATATGATGACGCCAAAGAAATGGCTAAAACTAAGAAGTGCCCGAAGTAAAAACAAAGAAATGCCATTACAATCCAAAGTGGAAGAACCCCTGCCACTCATAAGGTGTGAAAACTAAGAACCCATTTCCACTCTATCCTTTGGTCAACTAAACATACTAGCTACTTACTCATGTATGATTCTTCTATGAGTGTTTAAATGTTAAAGGACTGGAAGGATACGACATCATCCCGTTATTTGGTTTGCAATGCAAGCATAATGAAATTACTAGTCAACAATTGAAGGAATCAAAGTTCTCAAAAACCTTGCTCATGATTCAATCAAATGCGATGTGAGAATTTTGTTTGTTGCTACTTTCAATTAATCACGTCCAAGTAGTGTTGCCATATACTATCTCTTTTATACCATGCATAGATAGAGGAACACCAACATAGTGGATATTTAGTAACACTTTGCCATTCATTGACGAAGCTATGTATCAAATACTTGCCATTTTAAATTAATTATGCATGCATAGAGCAAAGTTCTTGTCAAAGTATTTTATAGCTTTTGCACTACGTTTG
Organism: Lolium rigidum; assembly: GCF_022539505.1. Taxonomy (NCBI): domain Eukaryota; kingdom Viridiplantae; phylum Streptophyta; class Magnoliopsida; order Poales; family Poaceae; genus Lolium; species Lolium rigidum. The sequence continues at coordinate 182,780,137 of NC_061508.1, forward strand.
AGTTGTTTCAGGAGAAACAACGAGCTAAGATTGGGGGAGTTGATACATCTCAAATGTATCTACTTTTCAAATCACTTTGCTCAAAGATTTGCTCTGGAATCTCACCATACTTGGATAAAACTGTTGAATCTAACGTTGTTTTTAGCAAAAGTCTTCTTTCTGTCTGTTTTTGCAGGAAATAAAATTGGGGAAAAATACCACATGAATTTTTCCACTAAAATAAGGGACCTAGAGCTTTGGACTAGACGAGAGGGGCTACATGGCCCAAAAGAGCACAGGTGGCATGCCCCTGGCCTAGGCGCGCCACCATCACACTTTTGGCCCTCGAACATCGTTTCGCCTCCCCCCTTCGCATGATGCCTTATATACCCTAAAAACCTATGCTGCTAGAGACATGAAGCGTTCCGTGAAACAGAGCACCGCCGAGACCATGATCTTCATTTCGGGGTCAGATTGATCCTGCTCTCCACCCCGAAGAGAAGGATTTCGAGGGCTTCTTCATCATCACCACCACCAACATCATCACCAACAACCATGGGCTCACTCTCCATCACCATGAGTGAGTAGTTCTCTATAGTCCTAAGATGTGGATGGGATTTCGATGAGATTGATCATGTAATCATCCATATGTATCAAGATTTGAGGTGTTTGTCTTGAGGATATTCATGTATGAGTGTTGGTACACCTTTTCTATGTTTAGTGCTTGTTATTAGGGCCAGAGTGACATGATTTCAGTACTGAACCTATATTGTATATGAGGTTGGTATCTATTTTCAAGGTGTATTACTTATTATTATGTTGACCTTGTGAATCCCTAAGGCGACAGATAGGGAAAACAAGGGGAATATGTGATAGTTCGAGAATATTGTGTGTTCATGAAACTTAATGCTTTGTTCCGGGCTATTCGAAAGGATAGACCTTAATTTCTTGTAGTTCCCAGTTGACCCCGGTAAAATGGGCAAGCAGGATAAAAGTTTTTATGCCAATTCTCTTTGTTAGTATGCATAGCTATATTTGGATCACGCACCTACACACAACTGAATTACAGATGAATGCTATGTTTGTTGGATTACATTATATGATCAATATCATTCATGCAACACCCCGCTACTACCTCATGCCTACGCTTTTTGCCAATGAAAGTTACATAATAGTACTTCCGGTGAAAACTGGAAATTTGTTGTTGATGTATACTACTTGTCTTTACTGCTTTGAATCATCTGCTATAAAATCACCACTTTCTTTGTGAGTATATTGATATACAGATGTGGTTGAGAGTGACATCTCAATTGCTAATGTCTTACTGGTATTCTTGTGTCCCCTTGAGTCGAACTATAAATTTGGGTAATACTTCCCATCAAAGATTTTAGCTATCCCCTATACTTGTGGGGATCAACATCTTACACATAATAGGTTCCAATCTCATATATCAATATCATAGAATAAAGATCCACCACATATGAATTACATTTATGACCATAATCATGTTGGGCAGGTCATATGGTACTACAATCTATGAAGAACAAGAGAGAGAGAGAGAGAGAGAGAGAGAGAGAGAGAGATAAAGCTACTGCCACAAACCCATACTCTAGACGTGTACTCCCTCTTCATCATGGTGATGATCGTGGAGATGTTGGAGTAGGTAGAGATCCCTTCGGCGGCGGCTCCATTGGAGTTTCCCCCTCAAATCTTTGTTGGTTACGCTCTGTTTCGGTGTTTCTCTGTTTCCACCGCGCTCTCCTCGAGTAAGCCTCGGGAAGTCCTATATATAGGGGTTTTTAGGTCAAAAAAAGTCCATGGGTGAAAGAATCAATTGAATCGGACGGTGCGGGGAGGAAAAGAGAGGTGGTGGCGCACCCTCCCTGCCTGGGCGCGCCACCAGCCCTCTTTTGGCCCTCTTGGCCCATATCGTGAGGTCCAAGTGCTCCAGATGCTTCTCTTGATGGAATATTGATATCCCCGAAGTCCTAGCTCAATTTGACTTCGTTAAGGTCCCTAAAAGTCAAAAATACACAAAACAGGGTTTTCCTGTCCTGCAGAGTTATAAACCAAATAAAGGGATCATTGTTAAATCACCAAAAATAATATAAAACATGGACATAACATCATATATGTTGCAAATATGTGGGAATATGTTTCAACAAACTACAAAGTTCATGCACGCATTTTACATGCATCAACATCCCTAAGATTAAACTACACTCGTCCTCGAGCATAAAGGTGATAAAACTAACATGTTTTGTTGCTTTTCTTCTTTTCATTATCAACAAAGTTCACAAGGTTCAATCCTTAAAAAATAACAATAAAAAAGTGAGCTATAAAGTGATATATTTTACAATCTACAAAACATTCTTAACAATAAGTGGTCTTGGGTTCAAACAAATGAAAAGTATATAGACGATAAAGCATGCTTGGATGAACCTATAGAATTTATGAAAGACTCTTTTTGTTCTTTTCTTATTTTTCTTGGATACTCTTATTTTGATTCTTATGACTCTTGGATAACAGAAAGTAAGTAGGCAACACATGTGCTAGACCTCCAATAAAGTAAAAGATAGCTGAGGGCATAAAATAAAATTTTGAGGTATGTAGTTCATGTCAATAGTACTCATAAGTACGGAGTTACAAGTATCTCTTTTTTACTATGTTTTAGAGATTCTATGGTTTATGTGTTTGACATTCTACAAGTTGAATTTATCATGCACCTTAACCATGAGTACCCACACCTCATGCTAGATAGTTAGGACACTTAAGCCTGCCATCGTAAACATATAATGTCCTCAAGAGCGTTAACTGAGGTACCTCTTTCCCATTGGTAGGAAATGCCCTTTTGGAATTCTTATTTTCATGGTTGGCAGGTCATATCCAAACTTCAGAAGATAAGACAACAGACAAATAAATCACCTCGGCACTTTATTTTATTTACTATTTGCATAGCTTTTTTATTAAAAGGCTTCACATGATGTTCATGCTGCAAATTTCCACCATGATTCAACATGGCTTTAGTTGGCGGCCCAGACGTCTCTCTCGTTATGTGAGAACTCCATAGTGTTCCATTTCATTTCACACCGATGGGCATCCATAGCAAAAATAACATGATATCAAATGAAAGCTTTCTCCAGAATAACATGGTTGAGCTAACAAACAACTTATAAAATGTCAACCACATAAATTTCCATAGTGGTATGATGGCGTGTATTTCACACGTTCGTTGGGCAACCCCAAGAGGAAGGTATGATGCGCACAGCAGCAAGTTTTTCCTCAGAAAGAAACCAAGGTTTATCGAACCAGGAGGAGCCAAGAAGCACGTTGAAGGTTGATGGCGGCGGGATGTAGTGCGGCGCAACACCGAGAGTCCGGCGCCAACGTGGAACCTGCACAACACAACCAAAGTACTTTGCCCCAACGAAACGAGTGAGGTTGTCAATCTCACCGGCTTGCTGTAACAAAGGATTAACCGTATTGTGTGGAAGATGATTGTTTGCGAGAGAAAATAGTAAAAACAAGTATTGCGGCAGATTTGTATTTCGGTATTAAAGAATGGACCGGGGTCCACAGTTCACTAGAGGTGTCTCTCCCATAAGATAAAAGCATGTTGGGTGAACAAATTACGGTCGGGCAATTGACAAATAGAGAGGGCATAACAATGCACATACATGACATGATAAGTATAGTGAGATTTAATTGGGCATTACGACAAAGTACATAGACCGCCATCCAAGCTGCATCTATGCCTAAAAAGTCCACCTTCGAGGTTATCGTCCGAACCCCCTCCGAGTATTAAGTTGCTAACAACGAGACAATTGCATTAAGTATGGTGCGTAATGTAATCAACAACTACATCCTCGGACATAGCGCCAATGTTTTATCCCTAGTGGCAACGAGCACAACACAACCTTAGGGGTTTCGTCAATCCCCCAGGTGTCAATGCGGGCATGAACCCACTATCGAGCATAAATACTCCCTCTTGGAGTTAAAAGTAAAAACTTGGCCGAGCCTCTACTAGAAACGGAGAGCATGCAAGATCATAAACAACACATGTATAATAACTTGATAATTAACATGACATGGTATTCTCTATCCATCGGATCCCGACAAACACAACATATAGAATTACGAGATAGATGATCTTGATCATGTTAGGCAGCTCACAAGATCCAACAATGAAGCACAATGAGGAGAAGACAACCATCTAGCTACTGCTATGGACCCATAGTCCAGGGGTGAACTACTAACTCATCACTCCGGAGGCGACCATGGCGGTGTAGAGTCCTCCGGGAGATGAATCCCCTCTCCGGCGAGGTGCCGGAGGAGATCTCCGAATCCCCCGAGATGGGATCGGCGGCGACGGCGTCTCGGTAAGGTTTTCCGTATCGTCGTTTTTTCGCATCAGGGGTTTCGCGACGGAGGCTTTAAGTAGGCGGAAGGGCAGGTCAAGGGGCGTCACGAGGGGCCCACACTATAGGTCGGCGCGGCCAGGGCTTGGGCCGCGCCGCCCTATAGCTTGGCCACCTCGTGGCCCCACTTCGTGTGTTCTTCGGTCTTCCGGAAGCTCCGGTGGAAAAATAGGGCCACTGGGTCTTCGTTTCGTCCAATTCCGAGAATATTTCGTTACTAGGATTTACGAAACCAAAAACAGCAGAAAACGAGAACCGGCACTTCGGCATCTTGTTAATAGGTTAGTTCCAGAAAATGCACGAATATGACATAAAGTGTGCATAAAACATGTAGGTATCATCAATAATATGGCATAGAACATAAGAAATTATCGATACGTCGGAGACGTATCATGGTATCTCCCCACTCCTTACTTTCGCATTAGATTTAAACTGCACAAAAGAGATATTTTGAAGTACTTGGAGGCATAGAACACATATTGTAATTTAAGTAGCAAGTGCCACATAGGTAGGTATGGTGGGTGTTTGGAGACAAGTCTTGGCTTGTTTTGAGAATTTTTTTGGCTAGCAAAAAGATCTAGAAGCATGCCATAGTGACCATAGTGCCAATCATTTATTATCAACAAGGCTCCTTAGTATTAAACATTCATGTATATGAGCAAAATGTAACACTATATAAGGCACTAGCAAAATATCATTCATCAAAGTATTTGAAACAAGTAACACTAAGCATAACTTTGAATTTCAGCTTTTTGCTTTCATTCCTTTTTCTCTTCATGGCATACAACTTATTTAATTAAGGCTCTCATTCATGGGATAGTTTCTTTCATTATCTCTCAATATTAAAGAATTTCTATCATGGTGGTCTCATTTATTTTCAACCAAACTATGCATTACACTAACAAAGACGCACTAAATTTATGCGATCATTCTATGTTGCTCAAAAAACAAATTTTAGAGGTTTGCAAACCGGGATTTTAAGTAGGTCCAGTGGGGTGCCTTGGGCATCCGCAAGCTCATGGTCTTCACCATTCTTGATATCTCTTGGTGTGGTGTTCCTCTATTCCCTATGAAAAAACTTCAGCACAAAAGTTTCTCCCATTTCTTTTCTATGGGGTGACATTAGCGGTACAATAATATAGGATGATTGCTACAATATAATCCGAAGAAAAAAATTCCTTAATGATCCAGCAACAATATAGTGTCCTACACATTCCTGGCATATCAAAGATTCATGGCAGATCATTTTGGGGCCCAAAGTAATGGCTCAAACACTAATAGGAAGAATATTTCCATATTTTTAGTTGCAACAAAACTATTTGTGGCCTATAGACCGAAACCGGCTCTAAGTAGCAGGTCGTTACTAGTGAGAAGAACGCTCGGTTCGGCCGTTTCTCTGCGGCCAGGCTCTTGCGAGCGCGAGGGGGGAATGTTGCATGCGTCAGGAACAGTGGGAGACGCTGCGATGCCTCGAGAAAGCGCGCCATAAATCCCCTCACCTCCCCCTCCCCTCTCACTCTCGCCTGTTCTCACTCGCCCTCCCATCTCCCTTCTCTCTCCTCTCGCCAAAGGTGGATGTATTGCCGCTGGTATATCGAAGACCGCCGCAAGAAGGTTTGAAGATCCGGCATTCGGGGATGCCCTCTTCCTCGGTTCAAGCTCGCGTGCATAGACCCAATCTTCTCTGGTTCAAGCTCTGCTCGGCAAGGACATCCATGGCGGTAAGAACCGAATCCAATCTTTTAGGCTTCAATGTTCATAGATGTGCCGACCTAATTTATTTGATTAATGGATCAACAACCAAACCACCCATTTTATGAAAAATAAGGAGTGTGGTGTTATTCAAATTCAAAGCGCTTTCGTAATTTTCAACCAGTTTTTGTGCTTGAATATAATTTCCCGGGGTTCTGCGATGTTCAATGTACGATTATTTTGCACATTCATTCTAGATTTGTGTACTTAGCGGTTATATTGGGTAGTTCTTCCTTTTCTAGCATGGGTAGTGGCTTCCAGTAGGTAGATTGGTGTTCGTGTAGTTGGTTTTCGCATCAATGATCATGCATGTATGTTCATTTGGCCAGATTTGGTTTTTACGTTCATTGGTAGTCAGATTGGGATTTACTATTCATGCCGATGATTAGACACTAGTGCTAAGCAACTGGAGAGATGTTTTTTTTCAGAACCTAGTGCCGTGATCGAAATCCATTGTTAGATCATGCAATAGGTTCTGATCGAACATTGCATCCACTTGCTCGTGCTATGTATTATGAGGCCTTACTATACATGTTCCTGATACGTCTCCGACGTATCGATAATTTCTTATGTTCCATGCCACATTATTGATGATATCTACATGTTTTATGCACACTTTATGTCATATTCGTGCATTTTCTGGAACTAACCTATTAACAAGATGCCGAAGAGCCGATTCTGTTTTCTGCTGTTTTTGGTTTCAGAAATCCTAGTAACGAAATATTCTGGAATTGGACGAAATCAACGCCCAGGGTCCTATTTTGCCACGAAGCTTCCAGAAGACCGAAGAGGAGTCGAAGTGGGGCCACGAGGCGCGGCCACACTAGGGCGGCGCGGCCCAGGCCCTGGCCGCGCCGACCTATGGTGTGGGGCCCTCGTGTGGCCCCCCGCGTTGCCCTTACGCCTACTTAAAGCCTCCGTCGCGAAACCCCCAGTACCGAGAGCCACGATACGGAAAACCTTCCGCAGACGCCGCCGCCGCCAATCCCATCTCGGGGGATTACGGAGATCTCCTCCGGCACTCCCGCCGGAGAGGGGATTCATCTCCCGGAGGACTCTTCACCGCCATGGTCGCCTCCGGAGTGATGAGTGAGTAGTTCACCCCTGGACTATGGGTCCATAGCAGTAGCTAGATGGTTGTCTTCTCCTCATTGTGCTTCATTGTTGGATCTTGTGAGCTGCCTAACATGATCAAGATCATCTATCCGTAATGCTATATGTTGTGTTTGTCGGGATCCGATGGATAGAGAATACTATGTTATGTTAATTATCAAGTTATTACCTATGTGTTGTTTATGATCTTGCATGCTCTCCGTTATTAGTAGAGGCTCGGCCAAGTTTTTGCTCTTAACTCCAAGAGGGAGTATTTATGCTCGATAGTGGGTTCATGCCTCCATTGAATCTGGGACAGTGACAGAAAGTTCTAAGGTTGTGGATGTGCTGTTGCCACTAGGGATAAAACATTGATGCTATGTATAAGGATGTAGTTGTTGATTACATTACGCACCATACTTAATGCAATTGTATGTTGTTTTGCAACTTAATACGGGAAGGGGTTCGGATGATAACCTGAAGGTGGACTTTTTAGGCATAGATGCATGCTGGATGGCGGTCTATGTACTTTGTCGTAATGCCCAATTAAATCTCACTATATTTATCATGACATGTATGTGCATTGTTATGCCCTCTCTATTTGTCAATTGCCCGACCGTAATTTGTTCACCCAACATGCTTTTATCTTATGGGAGAGACACCTCTAGTGAACTGTGGACCCCGGTCCATTCTTTTATACTGAAATACAAATCTGCTGCAACACTTGTTCTTTACTGTTTCTTGCAAACAATCATCTTCCACACAATACGGTTAATCCTTTGTTACAGCAAGCCGGTGAGATTGATAACCTCACTCTTTCGTTGGGGCAAAGTACTTTGGTTGTGTTGTGCAGGTTCCACGTTGGCGCCGAAATCTCTGGTGTTGCGCCGCACTACATCCCGCCGCCATCAACCTTCAACGTGCTTCTTGACTCCTACTCGGTTCGATTAAACCTTGGTTTCTAACGAGGGAAACTTGCCGCTGTGCGCATCACACCTTCCTCTTGGGGTTCCCAACGGACGTGTCGCCTACACGCATCAAGCAAATTTCTGGCGCCGTTGCCGGGGAGATCAAGACACGCTGCAAGGGGAGTCTCCACTTCCCAATCTCTTTACTTTGTTTTTGTCTTGCTTTATTTTATTTACTACTTTGTTTTCTGCATTATATCAAAACACAAAAAATTAGTTGCTAGCTTTACTTTATTTACTATCTTGTTTGCTACATCAAAAACACAAAAAAAAAAATTTAGTTACTTGCATTTACTTTATCTAGTTTGTTTTATTTACTACTGCTAAAATGAGTAATCCTGAAGTTGAAGTTCGTTCGTTTAAGCAACAAGGGGGAGAATGTTTAAAAGATACTTGGTATAGAATTAGTGATGCCCATAATAGGTGCACTAAGAAACACTCCACCACTATCCTACTCAGGAATTTTTATGTTGGTATCTCTAGCTGGAATAGATATGTTCTTGATTGTCTCGCGGGAGGTAACTTCCTAGGCGCTCCCGCTTTAGAAGCTAGTTGCATTATTGAGAGTTTATTTGGAACACCACCTGTTAATGAAACTAAAATTGAAACCCCCTTGAGGATGTTATGAAAAAATTGGAAACCATAGAGAAAAAATTTCCGAGTGTTGAAACTAAGTTGGAAATGTTACTTGATAAAACTGATGAACTTGATAAATCCTTAGGAGGAATTGATGAAAGAATTAGTGTCCTAGGAACTTGTGTTGACCATGATAATCAAATTAATAGGATTGGGGAACTTGAAAAAGCTATGGGAACCTTGGGTTCAACCTTTTCATCTTTACGAGTTTAGAGAGAAAGCTTATGTGGGAAAGGAGCAAAAGTTTATGTATGTCTCTAAAGTGCCTAAACCAAAGAAATATTATTATAGGCCTAAAATTGACAAAGCCCTTAGTACCACTACAGATGGGGGAGCTTATGATATCAATGCTTCATCTCTCGATAACACTTGATATACACTTTCTGCGCCTAGCTGAAAGGCGTTAAAGAGACAACCCATGTTTTTACTACAGTACTTTGTTTTATATTTGAGTCTTGGAAGTTGTTTACTACTGTAGCAACCTCTCCTTATCTTAGTTTTATGTTCTGTTGTGCCAAGTAAAGTCTTTGATAGTAAAGTAAATACTAGATTTGGATTACTGCGCAGAAACAGATTTCTTTGCTGTCACGAATCTGGGTCTAATTCTCTGTAGGTAACTCAGAAAATTATGCCAATTTACGTGAGTGATCCTCAGATATGTACGCAACTTTCATTCAATTTGGGCATTTTCATTTGAGCAAGTCTGGTGCCAAAATAAAATCCATCTTTACGGACTCTTCTGTTTTGACAGATTCTGCCTTTTATTTCGCATTGCCTCTTTTGCTATGTTGGATGAATTTCTTTGATCCATTAATGTCCAGTAGCTTTATGCAATGTCCAGAAGTGTTAAGAATGATTGTGTCACCTCTGAACATGTTAATTTTTATTGTCCACTAACCCTCTAATGAGTTGTTTCGAGTTTGGTGTGGAGGAAGTTTTCAAGGATCAAGAGAGGAGTATGATACGATATGATCAAGGAGAGTGAAAGCTCTAAGCTTGGGGATGCCCCGGTGGTTCACCCCTGCATATTCTAAGAAGACTCAAGCGTCTAAGCTTGGGGATGCCTAAGGCATCCCCTTCTTCATCGACAACATTATCAGGTTCCTCCCCTGAAACTATATTTTTATTCCGCCACATCTTATGTGCTTTGCTTGGAGCGTCGGTTTGTTTTTGTTTTTTGTTTTGTTCCAATAAAATGGATCCTAGCATTCACTGTATGGGAGAGAGACACGCTCCGCTGTAGCATATGGACAAGTATGTCCTTGGGCTTTACTCATAGTATTCATGGCGAAGTTTCTTCTTCGTTAAATTGTTATATGGTTGGAATTGGGAAATGCTACATGTAGTAATTCTAAAATGTCTTGGATAATTTGATACTTGGCAATTGTTGTGCTCATGTTTAAGCTCTTGCATCATATACTTTGCACCCATTAATGAAGAAACACATAGAGCTTGCTAATTTGGTTTGCATATTTGGTTTCTCTAAAGTCTAGATAATTTATAGTATTGAGTTTTGAACAACAAGGAAGACGGTGTAGAGTCTTATAATGTTTACAATATGTCTTTTATGTGAGTTTTGCTGCACCGTTCATCCTTGTGTTTGTTTCAAATAACCTTGCTAGCCTAAATCTTGTATCGAGAGGGAATACTTCTCATGCATCCAAAATCCTTGAGCCAACCACTATGCCATTTGTGTCCACCATACCTACCTACTACATGGTATTTCTCCGCCATTCCAAAGTAAATTGCTTGAGTGCTACCTTTAAAATTCCATCATTCACCTTTGCAATATATAGCTCATGGGACAAATAGCTTAAAAACTATTGTGGTATTGAATATGTACTTATGCACTTTATCTCTTATTAAGTTGCTTGTTGTGCGATAACCATGCTTCGGGGACGCCATCAACTATTCTTTGTTGAATATCATGTGAGTTGCTATGCATGTCCGTCTTGTCCGAAGTAAGAGAGATCTACCACCTTAATGGTTGGAGCATGCATATTGTTAGAGAAGAACATTGGGCCGCTAACTAAAGCCATGATTCATGGTGGAAGTTTCAGTTTTGGACATATATCCTCAATCTCATATGAGAATAATAATTGTTGCCACATGCTTATGCATTAAAGAGGAGTCCATTATCTCGTTGTCCATGTTGTCCCGGTATGGATGTCTAAGTTGAGAATAATCAAAAGCGAGAAATCCAAAATGCGAGCTTTATCCTTAGACCTTTGTACAGGCGGCATGGAGGTACCCCATTGTGACACTTGGTTAAAACATGTGTATTGCGATGATCCGGTAGTCCAAGCTAATTAGGACAAGGTGCGGGCACTATTAGTATACTATGCATGAGGCTTGCAACTTGTAAGATATGATTTACATAACTCATATGCTTTATTACTACCGTTGACAAAATTGTTTCATGTTTTCAAAATAAAAGCTCTAGCACAAATATAGCAATCGATGCTTTCCTCGTTGAAGGACCATTCTTTTTACTTTTATGTTGAGTCAGTTCACCTATTTCTCCACCTTAAGAAGCAAACACTTGTGCGAACTGTGCATTGATTCCTACATACTTGCATATTGCACTTGTTATATTACTCTATGTTGACAATTATTCATGAGATATACATGTTACAAGTTGAAAGCAACCGCTGAAACTTAATCTTCCTTTGTGTTGCTTCAATACCTTTACTTTGATTTATTGCTTTATGAGTTAACTCTTATGCAAGACTTATTGATGCTTGTCTTGAAGTACTATTCATGAAAAGTCTTTGCTTTATGATTCACTTGTTTACTCATGTCATTACCATTGTTTTGATCGCTGCATTCATTACATATGTTTACAAATAGTATGATCAAGGTTATGATGGCATGTCACTTCAGAAATTATCTTTGTTATCGTTTTACCTGCTCGGGACGAGCGTAACTAAGCTTGGGGATGCTGATACGTCTCCGACGTATCGATAATTTCTTATGTTCCATGCCACATTATTGATGATATCTACATGTTTTATGCACACTTTATGTCATATTCGTGCATTTTCCGGAACTAACCTATTAACAAGATGCCGAAGAGCCGATTGCTGTTTTCTCGCTGTTTTTGGTTTCGAAATCCTAGTAACGAAATATTCTCGGAATTGGACGAAATCAACGCCCGGGGTCCTATTTTGCCACGAAGCTTCCGGAAGACCGAAGAGGAGTCGAAGTGGGGCCACGAGGCGCCGCCACACTAGGGCGGCGCGGCCCAGTGCCCCGGCCGTGCCGACCTATGGTGTGGGGCCCTCGTGTGGCCCCCGCGTTGCCCTTCCGCCTACTTAAAGCCTCCGTCGCGAAACCCCCGGTACCGAGAGCCGCGATACGGAAAACCTTCCGCAGACGCCGCCGCCGCCAATCCCATCTCGGGGGATTCTCGGAGATCTCCTCCGGCACCCTGCCGGAGAGGGGATTCATCTCCCGGAGGACTCTTCACCGCCATGGTCGCCTCCGGAGTGATGAGTGAGTAGTTCACCCCTGGACTATGGGTCCATAGCGGTAGCTAGATGGTTGTCTTCTCCTCATTGTGCTTCATTGTTGGATCTTGTGAGCTGCCTAACATGATCAAGATCATCTATCCGTAATGCTATATGTTGTGTTTGTCGGGATCCGATGGATAGAGAATACTATGTTATGTTAATTATCAAGTTATTACCTATGTGTTGTTTATGATCTTGCATGCTCTCCGTTATTAGTAGAGGCTCGGCCAAGTTTTTGCTCTTAACTCCAAGAGGGAGTATTTATGCTCGATAGTGGGTTCATGCCTCCATTGAATCCGGGACGGTGACGAGAAAGTTCTAAGGTTGTGGATGTGCTTGTTGCCACTAGGGATAAAACATTGATGCTATGTCTAAGGATGTAGTTGTTGATTACATTACGCACCATACTTAATGCAATTGTCTCGTTGTTTTGCAACTTAATACTGGAAGGGGTTCGGATGATAACCTGAAGGTGGACTTTTTAGGCATAGATGCATGTCTGGATGGCGGTCTATGTACTTTGTCGTAATGCCCAATTAAATCTCACTATATTTATCATGACATGTATGTGCATTGTTATGCCCTCTCTATTTGTCAATTGCCCGACTGTAATTTGTTCAGCCAACATGCTTTTATCTTATGGGAGAGACACCTCTAGTGAACTGTGGACCCCGGTCCATTCTTTTATGCTGAAATACAAATCTGCTGCAACACTTGTTCTTTACTGTTTTCTTGCAAACAATCATCTTCCACACAATACGGTTAATCCTTTGTTACAGCAAGCCGGTGAGATTGACAACCTCACTCGTTTCGTTGGGGCAAAGTACTTTGGTTGTGTTGTGCAGGTTCCACGTTGGCGCCGGAATCTCCGGTGTTGCGCCGCACTACATCCCGCCGCCATCAACCTTCAACGTGCTTCTTGACTCCTACTGGTTCGATTAAACCTTGGTTTCTAACTGAGGGAAACTTGCCGCTGTGCGCATCACACCTTCCTCTTGGGGTTCCCAACGGACGTGTCAGCTACACGCATCAGTTCCCGGCGATGATTATATGCTAGTAATAAACCCTAGTTTGTTCAGAATCGAGCCCAAGATGAACTGGATGATTTGAAGAATCGGGTAGCTTTGTTGAAGAATGTGCAGAGAACGGAAGCACAAATCTTGAGGTCTAGGAAGGAGGAGTGGGAGGGAGAAAGAGAAGCATTGAGGGGAGAAAAGGAGACACTTAACGAACATAAGAAAAAGTTAGAGTATGTCGTATATGATCTCCTAAAACTAGGTTATGTAAACAAGGAAAAACTGAATAGGATTAGGGCTATTTGTGACGAATGATGAAAGATAAGCTGGCATGTAATGTAGATAATTAGCCTTTGTTTGCATTGTGAACCTTCTTTCTGTGTAATCTGTTGTATGATCCCAACTAGTATGATCCGTTGTTTGATATGTGAACTTGTTCCGATTTAACTTCACTGCTTTGGCATATATATGATGTGTGAACCCAATGAGGCATGCCATGTTTTTGTCCAGTGATTTGAAGTGTCAACCAAATGACACCACATTTGATGTCCAACCTTGTAGAAAAGCACAAGCACTCCTATTCGCGCCTTCTACTCTGTTGAATAACACCAATTGTGGTGTTCAATGATTTGAGGCCTTATAGTTTTGCTTGCATCATGCTTCTCTAATAGCCAATGATTTGGTATGTGGCACAATGCAAGGCAAGGTGCTGTCCATAAACCTAGTCCTATGTGCAACAAGATTGCTTGTACACTAGACTTAGTTTACAGACAGTTCCTTTGCCTTGGGTGTTCATTGATATGAGGCCTTCTTTGTCCTGTTAAATCATACTGTCATGTGAGGCTCAACCTGCATCCTTGCTCTTTTTATCATCACACACTTCTATTTGTGCTCATTCAAAATGCTTCTTGTTTTTGCAGTGCTCGAAGATGATGATGGGTGGACCGGTCAAGCTCTTTGGCGAGGGTTGTTCCAAGGAAGCTAGAGAAGGCAGCGATGGCAAGAATCCTAGGGGGAGGCCGGTCAAGGTTGGGCATTTCCATGACGACGATGGGCCAACCCACTTTACTAAAGTGGTGTTGTCTCCAGGGATGGAAATGCTCCCAATTTCAACAGGCTTCCGTCCTTAACCTTAGCACCGTCCCCTGGACGGTCATCCTCAAGACGAACACCGGTTGCTCCTGGATGGTGAAGTTGAGGGACATCAAAGGCACTGCCTGCCTCGATCAAGGTTGCTCCTGATTTTCCATTGCTCATCAGGTAAAGATCGACAACTTCATGACCTTCAAGATTCTTAGGGGCGACATCTTCAAGGTCTATAGGTGCTCGTAACATCATTCAACCCTTGCCATGATCGACGAGCGAAGAATGTGCTTGCTTTATGTCTGCTACTATGTTTAAATCCGTGTTGAATAATGGTTGCTATGTGTTGAACAATGTCTGCTACTCCGTGTTGAACAATGGTTGCTATGTGTTGAACAATGTTTGCTATGTTGATGCTCAAAAGGGGTAGTAACCACACCATTTGGGGAAGAGGTTATCACATTCCTCGTTTCGCACATAACCAAACACCATAGTAAGTTTCTTCCAAGCATAGCCTACCAATCGAACTGCCTACCGTTTCTCAAGCCGAGCCCAAGTACAATTGCTAGCATCCAAATGTAGTGCCA
>NC_061508.1:182795279-182831738 GCF_022539505.1 Lolium rigidum
CGAGATGGCGCGATCGAGAAAAAAACAATGCCGGAGAGGCTGCCATCCGGGCCCTACATCCCTCGGCGGTGCGGATTTGCGTTGACTCGGCCGGCGAACCCGAGATTTCGAGATGCACCACGTCCCGGGCCACCATACGCGACGTTTTGGCCGCTTTCGTCGGGCTAGGTGGCCTCAAAAACGAGAAAAAAAAGTTTTGACATGCACCACGGAGGGACCAAAAATCGTCGGCCATGGTACACCAGCAACCACGGCGCGACTTCAACTTCGTCGGCCATGGCAACTTTTCTTGTAGTGTTTTCTAGCAGAATCCTGACTCCGGTGAGTAATTCTCCAATAATCATGAAACATGCAAAATAGGTGAAATAACATAAGTATCATCTCTAAATATTAAATATATCAAGGAATAACAGTAGATTATGATACAAAATAGTGATGCAAAATGGACGTATCAGGATCCCAGCGCTCCCCGCTGGTGCCAAAGCCGACGAGTGCTCCCTAGACGAGTGGTGGCCACGACGGCCGTCCCAACGATCTTCGTTGGTCTCATCGTTTTCTTCGTCACGGTCATCCTCATGCGGGTCCGAGGGAGGTCTTGGAGGTGGCGGAGGTGGGGAGTTTCCCAAAGATTCCAGCTGAGGTTCAAGACGGATCTTGAATACCTCCGTATTCACGAAGATGGTCACAGCATCCAGAAGCTGCAGCGGCGCGCGACACCCAAAGAACACCCGCACCGGACCCATCGTCATGGCCAGCAAGCCCACGTCCACGGCCACCGGACGGCCAACCTCTCGCGTGCTAAGGAGAATGCGATATGCATGACGCGGAGCAGGTGGCAGGCCGTGAAGCTTGAACTAGATTTTGACCAGGCGTTCCGATGCAGTTGGGTCGCCTACCGAGATGGAAACCTCAGCTTTGGTCTTTCTAGAAGGTAGGGTTAGGACGCCCCCGCGGCATGCCATCCGGAGGCTCACTTTATAAGGGGAAGTCACCACAAACTCGGCCTTGTTGATTTTGTGCACCTGCCAGTTCCAAGTTTCATCCACCGTGTCCTTGAATTCGTCTTCCACTTCTCTCGCCGACAGCAACCCCAGGGTCAGCGCCACCACAACAACATTGGTCCCGGGGAGCTGGACTTCTTCATCGGCCACATCACAGGATAAGAAGCCTCGCTGGTCCCCCCCCCCCCCCCTAGCCCAGAATGGGTCCGGGGCGTGGTTGAAGAGGGCACACATGGAAGATAAATGTCCAATCTTCTTTCAACTGACACAGAAAGGCTCAATAGTGCAATCAGCTTGTATATGACCTTGTTTGCCACAGTTGTAACATGCTATGTTCGTGTCCTCGGTCGAAGTGGTCGCTGAGCTTCCCTGGCCCGTCGAGCTCGAGCCCGGCAACATCGTGGCCGCCCCTTGAGGCGCACGCTGTTGTCGGTGGTTGCAATTACCTCCACCACGACCAAGCTCGCGCCCACGCGGGGCTGGTGGCGGAGGGGGACGGCGCGCATCCATCCTAGGACGACCACCGTCGTGTCGCCGTGCAGCAACCTCCGCCCGCTCACGGTCGTGGTCGAAGTCACGTTGCCGCTGTTGACGCCGATGCTCCTCTTGTTCACGATCCAACTTCTGACCCATGTCAAGAGCTCTTGAGCGTGAGTATTCCGCATCGGCGTCCTCAAATGGGCGCTTGTCCCGAGCTTAGCGATCGCGGTCCATGGGAAGGAGGCGGCCGCAGCTCCCAGCGATCGAGGAGGAGGAGAATGCCAGAGATTTGGCACGGGAGATGTTACGACAAATGTCTCTGAGAGGGGCAGGGAAAGCATGCTCGAGATCTAGGGTTCCAAGTGGCTTAAGTACCGGCGGCGATCGAGGGGCAGAAACGGAATCCTCCCCCCTAGGAAACCCTAACTGCAACTCAGCCGCAGGATGAGAAGAGATGGACACGTGGAACCCATCACACGACATCCCCCACTCGACCGCAATGGACCAGGCCGAATGGGCCGCCACCACCTGGGTTGTCCATCAGCCCACACAAGAGGTGGCCTCGGGGGAAACCGTAACCCTCGAGGCGACGGTGGCGGCGAGGCGGAATCCGGTGGCCCGACGTTTGCCGGCAGCGGGATAAGAAGATATCCCACACGCAGAGCGCGCGGCGAGGCGCAGCAGGAGGACTGGTCCAAATCCCCCGCTGCGGAGGATCTGGGGGTGGCGGCTTCCGACGGTGGGCTACTCGTCGGCAGCTGCACGGTCGGAAGAGGGGGAAAAGCCTCACCATCATCAAGCAGCGGCAGCGGCCAGGAGAGATTTCCGGTAAGGATGATGACGTTCTACCAAGCAGGTAGAGTCGAGGGCGGGCCCAAGATGGGCAAGATCCACCGGGTCGCCAGCCGCATGAGAGTCACCAAACTCCTCGACCGAGCAGACGGCTTCGACAGGCGGCTAGGAAGCCGCGAACACCTCTTCCGCGAGCTCCCAGCGTCGCTGTGCGTGTCTCCCATAATCCCTCACACAGGCACGGCGGCGGCGCGAGAGAACCGTGGTGAACCCCTCACAGTCGATGTCGCCCCAGACAGGAGCAGCGCGGAGCGTGAGACACATCGTTCAGGGGTACTTAAGAGCATCTCCCCTATTTCGGAACCGAAAAAAGTGAGTTCAGTCTCACGAAAAACAAAATGCAAGCGGATTTAGCCACGGCGCAGAACAGAAACCGAAAACGTGAACCGAACTCGCTGAAATCAAACGTCGCGGGAAATTGAAATTCGCGATTGCACTCGATTTCATCCGATCAAGCCGAATTCGTTCATAATTTACAATAATAGGGGCAAAATACATGCATATTTGACCTACATTACGTACTAGGAACCTAATTAGACTAGATTTGTAGTTAGACTAGATTTGTAGTCCCAGTAGTGACTATACTGTCACCGGGGCGCTTAATGTCGCTAGCGGAGGGTGAAGGGTCGCTGGCTCTTCCTAGGCGACGACGACCTCCGGCACCTCGATGGCCGCTGCCTCAGAGGTGCTCCCGCAGGCCAGAGGCGGCCCGGCGGCGTCGTCGTCGTCGCTGCGTAGGGGCAGCGCCGGCAGCGGGGGGTGCCTCAGCTTCTCCTTCCGCAACCTCCTCCGCGCGCGCTTGAAGGTGCGCCATTAGCTCCGGCCACTTCCGGCCGTCCCGCCGCCACGCGACGTCAGAGCGCCTCCGCCTGGCGCGCTCCAGCGACACCCGTACACCCGGCATATGCCGAGTTGATCTACTGGCTCCGGATCGGCCACCTCCCCTACCCACGCGTCTTGCACACGCCATTCCGGACGGAGGGGTGGTGGCCGAAGCGGCGGAGCGGCGTCAGAGGGGACGGAATCTCTCGTCGGAGCGTTGGCAGGCAGCGGCGGCGGGAGAGGAGCGGCGGAGGGGAGTAGGGTTTACGAATCGAACTCCCCTCCGCGGCCCCTTTTAATACGGGGCGTCCGCTCGATTTCTCAGGCCCCTGAACTTCTTTTATGGGCCAGTCCATGTATCCGGGCTCTGTTCTGTGCTCATTTCGGCCCGAACCCGTAAAACCGCCGGAAAAATTCAGTTCCGGCGGGATTTACGGGCTCTGTTAGAGATGCTCTAAGGAAGCTTTCTTCTATACAACAAAAAAAAGCTACTTATTGAGGGTATAATGCTATCTGTATTTATTTCCTTATCTGCTTGTAACATTTTGGTCTTCTAAATATTGAATTTTGGGCTTCTAATGCCATCTATATTTATTAGGATGTATCAATAGACATTGGAAATTATTACAATCTCAAAGCGTGGAGATGCCTGCCATTGTTTTACTCAAGAAATTTCGAGAGACAAATGTTGGGAGAGTTCCATATATCCACAAACAATGAATGCACATGGAAGCCTCATATCAAAATCTAATCTTCACAAATTTTTCCAACAAACCAAATACAAAATTTACATGGAATTAGAAAATGACAATCCTTTTTAATGTTCGCATTTAATTAGAGTTATGCTATTTTCCAGGTGGAGATTTTTGCTATTTGGCTCTCCAAAAGAGAAGTCGAGTTACTTCAACAAAAACCCTAGGTCATAAAATGAGAAAAATAGTTAAAATCCGTAAGTTCGGATTTGTTTTCTTGCACTTTGTAGTGCTACACATTGCGACTTCTTTTTACTTAAATGACTGCCAACTTTCCCTATATTAGCTGCTAACATGACCACATCTGCTTTTCGAGTTAGTTGTGCTTGAGTTAGGAAATATTACTTTTTTTAATAACGGGAATATATTAATATCAAGAAATATCAATTGTAACCAGTCTCTGCAACAATGCAATACCTTAATGGTAGTACGGATGCACACAACCAGGAAAAAAGAAAATAAAACTTTCGCTACGGTATTCCAACCCTAGCAGCAACAATACATCCACCACCAAGACAACCCTGAACTCTAGAATCTCCAAAAGTGACGCCTCTAATAAGGGAACAGTGCACAAGCATCATCGTCACTCGATCAAAAGATTTTAGGTTTTCACCCTCAACATAGTTTCCACTCTGAAAACAATATCTTCAACAAGGTCATTGCTAGGAACAACCAATTAAGATCAGACATTGGATTTTCACCCTGAAAGGTAAGACTCTGAACTTCACTTGTGATGCCGCCCCCACTTGCATACTTCTGCTGCGAAACCCAAAAAACCAAGCAAGTCCCTCAACATCGCAGAGACTCGAACCTCCATTGTTGGTCCTCCAAACCGATCTTCGCGATATTCTCCGTATCTGACTTCACCATGGAACAAAATATCACCTGATGGCAAGAAAGAACAGAGCTTCGGACCGCTCCCTCCAGAACCAAACGGTTGAAATAAAATCATGGGTGCGCATGACCGAATACCACCTGATCTGGCAAAATCCATGCAAAAGGTGCACTTCTACATTCGTCAGCGGAGCATTCCGGAGCTCACCACTCCGGCCATATGAAGAAGGACCGACCTCGGGAAGGTCACTATCCATCATATGTAAGTTCTGTCAACCTTGATCCACTGGGTGTTAATATGATTGCTTTACTTTATTACATCATTTGTATATGATACCAAGTTAACCAAGCCCTAATAAAAACCTTGCTTGTAAAATCACACTAAAAGGGAAACACACCATAAAAAAATCTTTATAACTCGGTTATCCTAAATCATTGGGGTTAGATTACGCTTAGAGTGATTGCATCTCATATTTATGTATTATAGCATATTTGCCAATCCTTTAAACATTGCCCTTACCGGACGATGGTGCTATTTCAGAATTTGGAGTTACATCGTCTCGAAGCTTTTGACTGCATAATCTTCTAGTCAAGAAAGGCAAATTCATCACTTGCTCATGTCGCCTTAATTATTTTTATCAAATTACTTGAAAAATAATATTTGTATCATTCCTGCATTTAAAATTAAAGTATTTCTTTTCTAATTATGAATATGAATATGTGGTGGGAAATGGAACCATGTTATGAGTGTGGTGGAGGTTCCATTGCAACTGGGTTACATCCACATTGGACTTAACAAAAAATGTCGTCTAGTGATTTTTGCGTCGTAATACTTGTGTTAGCCATAAGATCTGGAATGGGACGGAGTAGCCAGTTGTTGTTTTCCCTCTCGCATATCAACGAATACTCTTTAATGGAGGTTGGTTGAGATTGGCAAGGGGAACCCCGTATTGTTCCCACGGTATTGTGTATCTACGAGGGGTTGTAGGGTGTGTATGAGGGTCATGTGCCGAGGGGTAAGCGACCAAGGTGAAGTCAGTACCTAAACTCAGCATGGCTACAATAACGGGTGGGTATGCGAGGCCGCAAGAAAGGAAACTGATTGGCTAGGACCTTATAGTGGGTCCACACCAAGGAACTGTGGATGGCTTTGCACGTCTGGTTGGATACAAGCATAAGTTCTCTTATGGGTAAAGTAACACACCCTTGCAGAGTGTATAGGATAGTAGTTTGTCACTCCATGTTCCGGGTTTGGAACTGTGAACGCGGCCAGAAAGGAACTCCACGAAGTTCTAGGCACCCGATGGAGGCTGACAGACATAGATTTTAAGAATATAAAAAACAATCTTTTGAAGAAATGATTATGAAAACTTGCATTTGCCTACGACTTTCTGGTCTATGGTTGTAGCTAGTGCATGATGTACCTATTTCTATTATTGAACTTGTTGAGTACTTCATACTCAGTCGTTCCCTCTTGAACCCCTGCTTAGATTGGGAGTCGTCGATTGAGAAGCTACCTTAAAACTCGAATATGGAGGAGTTATCTACCACAAGGGGCAAGAATCAGTCAATGAAGTCAATGGAGTCAACTTCTGCATCAGCTACGGTGGAAACCTAGACTAGTAGTAGAATGTGACCAATTCCTTAACCCTAGAACCTAAGTAGCTAGAGTTTCTTCCAGGTCTCTCTAGGAAGCCAAGTATTATATAGATATAACTAGTAATAAGTTAGTCTACAAGTTGTTCTTCTGGAGTTTATTTGCAGTCTTTCCTCATTGTAAATTAGGAGGGTATGTTGATCTTCTATATAGAGTCTGTATGTAATTCTATAGATATTCCTTAGACCCGCAATGTTTCTGTTGTACCACTATGAGAGATGCAATACTAGTGAAATAGTGTTTCATTGGTGTTATGTGAATGACTTGTATAATATACTATGCAGTGGTATGCTGGGACACCACATTAGTCTACAAAGGTCTTCTTCAATAAGCGGTTTGGTGCTCTTCTCGGTTGCTAGACCTTGCCGCTCCTACTCCTGTCGGCCATGGAGGCGAGGAGAAGGGAAAGCTAGTTCACGCGTTCCGCAGTTATGCAGGAGGCTGGGGATTTCATGGTACTACGACTGGCTTGGAGTTCATCCTCGGTGACCCGTGCTTAGCTGCCGACCCTTGATGCTGGCGGGCAGCAACTCTAGGGCTTGACACCGGCAGTGTGTCAGGTAATCCTCAACCTCCTCTGAGGCCTGTGAAGGACTCGCGGGGGAGTACAACCTCTCCACTGTGCCAAGTGTCCAAGCACCCGATGCTAATGGAGACAACCGTCGCTTTAGGCCGGTCGTCTAGGCCGGTCGTCGTGGTGTTGGAGGATCTGGTTGCGTTTCCTTCTCTCAATTTATGGTATATTCTGTAAAAACGAAGACTTGGTTCAATTTTTTTTTGTATAATGAGGTCCGTTATGTTATGTAAACTATACCACACCGCTTATGGATTAATGGTTCGAGGCTCATTAACGTCCACAACTTGCTTGGGAGTGATGTTTTTGCTATTCGGCTCCCTTTATTTTGAAATGCATTTTTTATGCATTTAAAAATGTAAAAAAAAAATCACGTGTACATATTCATGCTACATGCGCACAAAGTGTTTACATGAAAATTCGACTTATCGTCTAAGCTGTGTAAAAATACAAAAAATGGTGCTAAAAATAAGGCATTTTGTGAGAGATATTTTATATTTTTACATCGACCATAAACATATTATTTTGTTGCAAAACTGTACGAACACACATGGATTATTGATATGTATATGCGGGTTTTTTTATTGGAATTTTTAACAACTTTTTAAGTTGAGAGAACATATGGATCCGAGGGCCGAATTGAATTTCCGAACTTGCAACACATACTTCCTTTTTTACAGAACTTGCAACACATACTTAGATAGATTTGTAATTATCTTTGAAGTTAAATAAGAAGAGGGAGACCGCAGGTCCTCGCTCGGCGATGTCGCTGTCGCACCGCGCAACGGCTCGTTCCCCGTTCTCTCTTCTCTCCCTCTTCCTCTCCCATCCCTTCCGTCCAACGGCACCTTCTAAAAATGGCGACGGCGCAGGCCACCTCCGGCCCAACGGCTCTAGCACACAAATGCTCCGTCGCAACACTTCCCCGTTATATAATATGTAATGGAGTCTCGTCTAGTCTCTGACTGTCATCACCAATTCTGTGAAAGATGAGTGGAACAGGAACCGGCACTCGTGGGTTCCATCGGACGGAACCCGTCGACGAGCCGGCCGGCACGCCGCACCCACTCAGCGGCGGCGTGATAGCCGCCATCGTTGCGGCCATCATCGTCGCCGTGGTGCTGCTGGGGGTAGTAGTGCTCTGCATCCGCCGGTGGAGGAAGAGGCGCAGGGCACAGCCGCATGTGCTCCCTCCACGCGTCCCTGCGGAGACAGCCCTCGCCCGCACCCAAGCAATCGACTCCGGCGATCGAGCTCGAACTCAAGGCCAAGCCACCGCCACCTCGTCGCAAGAAACAGAGGACTCGCAGTCTCCGGAACACTCCGTCGACGTGGAGGTGGAGCGCTGCGGACTTTGCCGCCGCATCTACGCCGATGCGCCCCCGGATGATGTGCTGGAGTGCGGTCACGGTTTCCACCCGCATTGCATCTCGCGTTGGCTGATGGTCAACCTTTCATGCCCGACGTGCAACAGAACAAACATAAGGATCACCGGAGACACAGGTGAGCATATTTCTTACTGTATCTTGTTCACTGTTAATTTCTGGATGAGCAGCACCACCTCAACTTACCTCCCTCTCCACCTTCTGCAGGCGAGGCCAGCGCGCCCCGCCGTCGCTACACTTCATCGAGCATGGACTTCGACGTCCCCCGATCCAGAGACGACATCGACATTCACCGGTCGAGCTTCCGCGTTTGAGCTCATACAAGATAAAATTGCTTCCTGGAGGCTTCAGTTCGAGGACCCTGCCGAAGAAGTTTACAACTTGCTAGGCAAGTAGGCCAAAATCTTCGACGCTCCGCTTATCCAAGCCCTGACGAAGCACGCAGTGCATGCCTGCCGCAGTGGCAAGGTTGCTTAGTACTGTAGATGATTCCTCTGTAGTTGGTGTTTTCATTTCCCAGTGTCAAGATGCAATGTGTTAGTGTGGAACTCCAGGGGGATTAACTCCCTGGCTAGAAGAGGTGTTGTGAGTTCCTTGGTTAGTGTCAATTCTGCTACTGTTGTCTGTATGCAAGAATCGAAGCTCGGTGTTGTTGATGATTCGCTGTGTTAGTGCTGCTTTCACTAATTTTGCTTTCTCCCCTGCTTTGGGCACTCAACGATCTCAACGCGCACTGAACGAACTACCGAGGCCGAGCCATATTGTGCTTCAGTACCAGCAGTACTACCAAACCACCACACAAGTCGCAGCTTATACTTGCTCCTTTCGAAGCTCCCACGTAGCACCACAGTGGTTTTTGAATGATAGGAGGGAGATATACTGAACTACATTTTTTCAGATAATAATGGAACAGTGTATTCACAACATACACTACAGGGTAAACTTTTAAAAGACTCTGCACTTATTTGACTAGCTTGCTTTAGTTGCAGAGAACATTATATAGAATCCATTTCTGACAAATGTGAAATCAATCAGCCCACATGCTGTGCAAAGATCTTCAAGCTCCGCTTCTGATAAGAAGATATTGCTACCAGTGATTTGACCAATATACTGCAAAGATAGTTTCAACAATAAGTTAGTACAAAACATGGTCAACAAAATTGAATCCACAAATAGCAGAACAGGATTCTCCAAAGCTTAATTTATCCTCCATTTATTACTCTAGAGTGACGAACAACTATCATGGTTGTCTAGCTAATTAATGTGTATTACCGCTTGGCAAACAATTATTTGTTGATGATAAGAGTCAGGATTACCGGGCGTCCAATCCACAATACTGGAACGGCTGGTGGCAGAACGTCTGCTATGAAAGTAGAAGCCACGAAAATACCCCCAGGGCGAAGGACTCGGCTAATTTCAGCAACCTATAAAAAGACCAAAATAATATTTCACCTTTTATCAGTGCCTCACTTGGTAGGGCAGGAAGCTAATAGTATAAAGGTAGATCTCCCTAACGTGAGATCTACAGGAAGTTTAGATAAAGAATATCATTGCTGCAAAATTACTTAGCATGCATACAGAAGTGTGAATGTGCTACGATATTTTTGGAAACTAACTCCTTGTTCTCCATTACACTCAACCTGTGAAGCTTAATAAAGTTGAAATACAGAAACCATGAATAAGATTTCATACATCTTAGTCAATTCTTATTTGAATTTTGTGTGAGTTCAGTCGTAAGCAGGTGGACTATCAGAAGGAGGCATGTGGATATGACAAGCGTACAAGTCCATGTTCCCATTGTAGACTTGTATGCTATACTGCTCTGTGTTTCCCCATGAGCATGATGCAAGTACGCAAACTACTGAAACTAACATATGTTCACATGTATTAAGAATTCACATAAGTATGTGGAGTAATAAAGTTGGTATGTCAATATGCAAAATACATACAATGAATAAAAGCCGCTTAGTACCAGTAATACTGGAAGACATTAATAACAATACAAAAAAAAATTGCAGACATAAATTTGCACTTTAAATAGGATTTACAGCACAAGCTGGAGATGCCCAACAATGAATTGCGGCACCAGCATGCACAGCATCAATTGAACCACTCACGAGAGGGAGCCTGGATATATCAGCTCTGACGAAGGCTAATCTCCTGAAATCGGCAGTAATATGACATCAGAGTACTCTATTCAACGTTCAAATTGACCAATAACCAGAGGAGAAACTGCACTTATATACCAAAGGAGATTAATGAATGCTTAGAATTCATATCACGTGTGACAAAATGAGTTACAGAAAGAAACTTGCAGACCAGGGGAACTGTAAAGCATACTCATCAGAAATGTTTTCCTGCTTGATGAATTCATTGCACTGCTTCAACATATTCTCTGAGAAATCCAGTGCCACTACAAGAGAATATAGTCCACTCTTGATAAACAATCTTGAAAATAAGCCACTTCCACAACTTGCATCAACTATAACACCTCCAGTTGTTGGCTTCAAATAAGTTTTTGCCATGTCAAACTGCAATTTCATTTCCATACTAAAAAAATGATTCCAGAAATTATACTTGCAATCATAAATGGTCATAAATGCTTATATATACGTGAGAAAATTGAATCTGACTCAAGACTGTAGGCCTAGTTATAAACAGGCCAGGCCACAGCCAGTCCTAAGCCGAGCATATCACAAAAAATAAACATGGTTGTGGCCCTGCCCTAAGAGCTCAACCACCTCGCTGGGTCAATCTGAATGCAAACATGTTTTATATTTTTCCTGCCAGGCCAGACCCAGGTAATGCTCAGGTCTATCAATACATATTATGACTATATTTCAGGATATTTGGTAACTAAAGGTTGTAGACTTGTATCTTACTAAACCACACCAGGGAATTGATAACTTAGCGCTCTGAGTTCTCTAATGTACATCCTGTAAGTATAATTTAGTTGTAGTCTTAAAACGATTGGATTATTTCCGATCAAGATTCTTCTGGCAAGGGGATAGTGAGAAGCGTAAATATCGACTGGTTAAATGGAGTGTGCTGTGTCGGCCCAAAGATCATGGAGGACTTGGTATTCAAGACCTCCAGGTCAAGAATAGGGCACTACTCGGTAAATGGTTGTACAAACTACTTACTGAAGAGGGCATATGGCAAACACTCCTCAAGAGGAAGTATATTGGCTCAAAGGCTATGTCTCAGGTTCTTTGGAAACCAGGAGATTCGCATTTTTGGGCTGGTCTTATGGAAACAAAGAAGTTTTTCTTTCCATATGGATCCTTCTCTATTAAGGATGGGTCGGAAATTCGTTTCTGGGAGGATAAATGGTTGGGTAATACCACACTCCGAGAACAATATCCGGCATTGTACAATATAGTACGCCACAAAAGCGATACTATCGCTAAGGTGTTGGAAACTTTCCCACCAAATGTGGATTTTAGAAGAAGTCTCATCGGTCCCAGACAAACCTCGTGGCAAGAATTGTTACAGCCGTCTTGAGTCAATTCAATTGACGCAGGGACCTGATGTATTTCGATGGAATCTTACCGGGAATGGTTCATTCTCGGTAGCTTCAATGTACAATGCTCTCATTCAACCTGAGTTACCGATCGATAATAATTCAAAAATCTGGAAGATGAAGATACCACCGAGAACAAAAATCTTTGCTTGGTATCTTCGTCGGGGGGTTATTCTTACTAAAGATAATCTTGCCAAACGCAACTGGTATGGAAGTAAAAAGTGTGTCTTCTGTCATCAGGACGAGATATTAAACACTTATTCTTCCAATGTAAGTTTGCTAGGTCTATATGGTCAGCTGTCCAAATAGGGTCTACCTTATACCCACCTCGTAATGTTGCCAATTTATTTGGTAACTGGCTCAATGGCGTGGATGTTAGGTTTAAACGTCTTATTAGGATGGGAGCGATTGCAATAATTTGGTCGCTATGGCTGTGTAGAAATGACAAGATTTTCAATAACATCTCTTCTTCTTTTCTACAGGTCATCTACCGGTGCACTGCTATGCTTCGTTCATGGATACCTCTGCAGCGACTGGAGCACCGAGACCTCTTTACAGAGGTGTCTTCACGATTGGAGGATACGGCGAGGGATATTTTCTCCCAACATGGGTGGCAGCGTGACTTCCGGCTAGATCCTCCTAGCTAGTCTTTTTATTGCTCTATGAACTCTGTTATATCTTTGAACACCATTTGTGGATTTGTAACGGATCTTTGTGCGGCTGTGTGCATCTTAGTTATGCAGAGGCCGGGTATATTGCGCAAGTAATAAAATGCCCATTTTCGAAAAAATTTAGTTGTAGTCTACGCCTTCTTTTGCGAAACAGAGGGAGTATTCAGTAATATATTATTGTTTCTTATAAAGCAAGAAAATGACTTATTCAGTAATGTATGTATTTGTAACGATGATTGTGAAGACAGTTATTTTTCCAAATGTAATTGAACATGCTCATGGAAACAAGAATAGTTAAGAAACGTGACCTCTCTCTCTAGGCCTGGGAAACCACCCCATATAAAATTTTGGCGCCATCCTCTCTCATAAAGAAATGATACCAACGGAGTCCTGTTAGAATTGTTAATCATTCGTAACAAACAGTCTGGATAGAATCAATTAGCAAATGCACAGTCAGTCTTCTGCAAGACAAAATCGTTCAATACGCGTTAGCATCAACAACACCTTGCAACCTGTCACTTCCGCACCCCGATGGGGAGGAGGAAACACGGAGTGGCAGAAGGTGGTACTACAGTCTACATAGGGCAAAGCTTCAGTCAAGAGACGACTCAAAAGTCAAGAGTAAGTGGGTGTGTTCTAAGAGGATGTGAAGTGGTGAAGCCTGAATGTGCCATGTGTATGGTAAAGAGACAAGATATTAAATTGCGCGAATCTGTCATCTGCTAAAATAAAATAAAAATCGCAACGTGTACTTGAGCTAGACTTAGAGGTTTCTTCCACTGTCACGAGACATGCTTCCAGCACTGAATTTGCAATATAATGGAGTATGTTCTATGACGAAAGTTCGATCCATGATGCCAATATTCAGAAGACTTTACCATCTCAACTTATAGTATGATAGTTTCCATTCATAGTGCCCTCTCTTCATCTAAGCTTCTGAGTTCAACGGACTTCAGAAGAAGCAGCAAATGTTACCTGAAAAGTTCAGTTGCTGCCGGCATGGACTCGGAGTACTCATTAGAACCAACCGCCACAGTTAGATCCCAGTAATCATCCTTACTGGGGTACACTTTCTTGCAAGTAGAACATTCAAGGCTAGAATCGGATTTGGTCGGCCTGAAAAGGAACCGAGAAAAATCAAACAGGCATCGATGCCCATCGACTAGCACGCTGGATATGCTGCTGACACGCAGATGGCAACAGGACCACTTACGCGGAGTGGTGATCGATCGAGCTTACGAGCGGGTAGTAGCAGATTGGGCAGGCCAGTTTGCTCAGCCGTTTTTAGCAACGCAGTTTTTATTACTCAGTCGACCTTGTTCAAGGGTTACAACGAGGTCACGTTTCGTGGCCGCGCGATCGCGATCGGACGACCCGACGCAAGCGGGGCGTTTCACTCTCTTGGCCCCAGCGCGCAGAAGCCTATCCAGTTGTTAGAGATTCGTGGGTGCCGGCTGTTTCCTCTCGCCGGGGGCCGCTTCCTCATGCTGGCGGCTGCTTCCTAGTGCCGGCTGCTACATCGTGGCAGAGGTTGCTTCCTCGCGGCGGCCGGGTCCTCGTGGCGGATTCAGCGGCTACCTCACCGCGGCAGCGGCCGGTTTCCAGCTACCTTCTCGCGTCGACAGCTAATTCCCCGCGTTGTCCGGCTACATCCCCACGCCTCCTGCTAAGTCAGCCGCGTCTCCGGCTACATCCACGGTAAGGTAATCTTCGATCTAACTGAAAACTTTTTGATCTAGTAGATTTGTGTGGTTTTTTTTCGATTCATGCTAGAAGAGATTTCTGCCGATGATGAACATGTGTTTCTCTGTACATTTTGTGTTTGTATGTGCTTTGTAGATGTAACCTAGTATATTTTTCCCACTAAATAGATTACCTGGGGAGCTTAGGGTGAGCCAATATTTAGGCCCCATGTCATACTAGAATGGAACTTCTCAGCCGATGTATCCAGTGAACACTAGTTGTAACATAGATGACGATGTTAATTTGTGTGTTACATTTCATATCATTATGTTCGCCGGTATGGTCGTATTGTTGAAATATTGGGCCCACTTTTAGTGGCCCAAATTAGATTTCAGTTTTTCCTATAAATCTCAAAGCCCACATAGTGGCAGCCATGTGAGTTTGAGCCCAAGTTGGTGGCAGCTCACTAGGGAGTGGCAAGAGGTGGGAAGTTTAGTCCCACATGGAAAGTTGGGAGGAAGTTAGACCACCTTATAAGGTGGGTTGTTCCACCACTAGTAAGTGAGTGAGAATAGGAGTGCTACACGCGCGCTCCTCCTCCTCCTCGCTCGCTCGACTCGACTCGACTCGACACGACACGACACGACACGTCACGTCACGACGCGCGCCGCGCTCGTGGTGAGTGGATTGAGCCTCGAGCCGAGACTTTCCTTACTTTTTGCAGCTCGAGAAAACGAACGAGTCCTAGACGGACGCGTCGCAGTTAGTCGGTTCGGGTCGCTCCCGGATCGTGGGCTATCTAACCGACTCGAAACGTTCGTGCGACGTGGGCGTGATCCACGTTGCCTAGGGTTTCCCGAGCCTATATAATCTCCTGCCCGGCTACCGCAGAAACACATCCAATACACGAGTTAGGGTTTCCACCTCTCTCTGCTTGCGCCGCCATCGTAGCCTACTCCATCCCGCGAGCCGACGTGCATCGGCGAACGGAGAGCAGGTCTCCGGAACCACTCGTCCTTGCGATCCTGTACGGGAGAGGGCGAATTAGGTTTTTGGGAAGCGCTCGCGCGACCGCTCAAGCTCTTCATCACGGGTCGCCTTCCGTCCAAGTCGGGCGGTGCTGCCTACCGTCGTCTTCAACGCCGTCTACTTCGACCCGTCTTCCCAGTCGTCAACAACGTTACTGCTGCGACATCGTCCGCCGCACCTCCACCGCCACCTCCACCAGATCGGTACGTGCGACATATCTCGATCCGTTTAGCGATGGATGTTGTACCGTTTGCTCGCTCATCTGTTCATGTTGATCACCGCATCTAGTATGTTCGAGTTTCACATGTTAGTAGTTACTTTCGTCATGCTTTATATTCTGGAATTAATCATGGAAATTGTGCCTAATTATCCAACAATCCAAAAACCTAATTGTAGGCAATTTCCGAGTTAACAATGGCTGGTTTTGCTGATGCACCGAGGCCGGATAAGTTTACCGGTGTGCACTTTAAGAGATGGCGAGATAAGGCCATGCTCCGGCTTACTCATCCGAAAGTGTTCGAAGTTACCGATGGTTTACCCGAAGGAACTATATCCGACCAAGATCGGAACAAGTTCAAGGAAAACAATAATCTCTTCGTCGGATGCGTTCTAAGTATTCTTGTCGATCGTCCGTGTGATGTGTACATGCACATAACAGATGGTAAAGAGCTCCGGGATGCACCGAATGCTAAGTTCGGTGCAACCGATGCAGCAAGTGAATCGTACATCATGGAGAGCTTCCATGACATCGGGATGGTTAACAACCGTTCCGTAGTCGAACAAGCTCATGAGATACAGAGTGCATTGCGAAAGAGCTTGAACTCCTTAAGTGTGCCTTACCCGACAAGTTTGTGGCTGGATGCATCATCGCTAAGTTGCCCCCTTCATGGAGGAACTTTGCCACAACTCTCAAACACAAGAGACAGAGAGATATCGGCTGAAAATCTGATAGCATCTCTTGATGTTGAGGAGAAAGCTCGGGCTAAGGATAATACCGAGAAAGGAGAGGGTCGACCTAGCGCCAACATGGTGCGTAAGAAACCCTACAAAGCAAGAACAAAGGGAATAACAAGCCCTCCTTCAATAAGCCTATGAAGACTACAACCTTCAAGAAGAAGAAGATGATAAACAAAGCAGATCCGAGCTGCTTTACGTGTGGAGAGACCGGCCACTTTTCTAAGGATCGTCCCGGAGAGGGCAGACCGCAAGAAAAAGGCGAGGCAAGTCAACACGGTGACCGCTAGCAATGCCGATGGGTACGGTAATCTCTTTATCGTTCTTTCGGTATTTCAATCTCCATGTTGGTGGATTGATACAGGTGCTAATGTTCATGTGTGTGCCGACATATCCATGTTCACTTCTTACCAGGTCGCCCGGGATTCTTCCGTCTTGATGGGGAATGGGTCACATGCTTCCGTTCGTGGTGTTGGCACGGTAGATCTCGAAGTTCACTTCGGGAAGATCGTGCAGACCGAGGAACGTGCAGCATGTCCCTACTATGAACAAGAATCTCGTTAGCGCCTCCCTTCTATGCGGAGATGGGTTTAAGGTTGTTTTAGAGTCGAATAAAGTAGTTGTTTCCAAGTTTGGACAATTTATTGGTAAAGGCTATGAGTGCGGAGGCTTGTTCCGCTTTTCGCTTCTCGATTTCAGTAATAAGTCCGTGAACCATATTTGTGGCAATGTTAGTGATGATACCAAGTGTTTGGCATTCTCGTTTATGTCACATTAATTTTGGTTTAATGTCTCGGCTATCCAAGCTTTAAGTTTAATTCGAATTTCACCATTGCCAAAGGTTCTAAGTGCCATAGTTGTGTGCAATCAAAGCAACCTCGGAAGCCTCACAAGGCGGCCGAGGAGAGAAACCCGGCACCTCTAGAACTCATACATTCCGATCTATGCGAGATGAATGGTGTGTTGACAAAAGGTGGAAAGAGATATTTCATGACATTGATTGATGATGCGACTAGATTCTCGCTATGTTTATTTGTTGCGAACTAAAGATGAAGCTTTAGAATACTTTAAAATTTATAAAGCCGAAGTTGAAAATCAACTAGAGAGAAAGATCAAGCGTCTTAGGTCGGATCGTGGTGGCGAATATTTTCCTAAAATCTTTGATGAATTCCGTGAGGAACATGGCATTATTCATGAGAGGACGCCTCCCTATTCACCCCAATCAAACGGGGTTGCCGAGAGGAAAACCGCACGCCGATCGACTTGGTGAATTCCATGTTAGCCACTGCTGGTTTATCAAAGGCATGGTGGGGGGAGGCTTTGCCGACTACATGTCATGTCCCGAATAGAGTTCCTAACAAGAATAAAGATAAAACCCCTTACGAGGAGTGGACTGGGAGAAAACCATCACTTTCGTATTTGCGCACATGGGGATGTTTGGCGAAAGTCAATATTCCAATTACTAAGAAGCGCAAACTTGGACCAAAGACAAGTGGATTGTATCTTTCTAGGTTATGCTCCGCGGAGTGTAGGATATAGATTTTTAGTAGTTCAATCCGAGGTACCTCGATATGCATGTTGATACTATTATGGAATCTCGTGATGCAACATTTTTTGAGAATATGTTTCCTATGAAAGATATGCATAGCATTGCTAGAATTTCTACCGAGATAATTCCTGAGTCCAAGACATCTAATGAGTATTTTGAACAATCACATGAGAATGTTACCGAGAAGGATGACAATGAAGCTCCTAAACGGAGCAAGAGACGAAGGATTGAAAAATCCTTTGGTGATGATTTCATTGTGTACCTTGTGGATGATACTCCCACGTCCATTGCAGAGGCATATGCATCTCCGGATGCAGATGATCGGAAAGAAGCTGTCCATAATGAGATGGACTCGATTCTTTCTAATGGAACTTGGGAGTTGTCGAACGACCCCATGGATGCAAGCCGAGAGGGTCGCAAATGGGTGTTCAAGAAGAAGCTAAGACCCGATGGTACTATTGAAAAGTACAAGGCACGGCTTGTAGCGAAAGGCTACACACGTAGAGAAGGCGAAGATTACTTCGACACCTATTCACCCGTCGCTAGACTTACCACCATTCGAGTACTACCGTCCATGGCTGCCTCCTATGGTCTTATCGTTCATCAAATGGACGTAAAGACAGCCTTTTCTTAATGGAGAGTTGGAAGAGGAAATCTATATGGATCAGCCTCGATGGGTTCATAGTAAAAGGTGAAGAAAGAAAGGTGTGCAAGTTGCTGAAATCTTTATATGGCCCGAAACAAGCACCTAAGCAATGGCATGAGAAGTTTGACGTAACTTTGACTTCGTAGGCTTTGTTGTCAATGAGGCCGACAAGTGTGTTTACTATCGCCATGGTGGGGGCGAAGGTGTTATACTCGTGTTTGTATGTGGATGATATTCTGATATTTGGTACAAGCATGAAAGTAATACACGAGGTCAAGTCTTTCTTGTCAAAGTGCTTTGATATGAAAGATCTGGGAGAAGCTGATGTAATTCTGAACATCAAGCTTATTAAAAATGAGAGTGGGATTACTCTAACGCAATCCCATTATGTTGAGAAGATCTTGAGCCGGTTCGGCTATATTGATAGCAAGTATTCTCCAACACCTTATGATCCCAGTGTGACATTACGCAAGAACCGGAGGATTGCCATAGATCAATTGAGATATTCTCAGATCGTTGGCTCACTCATGTACTTAGCGAGCGCGACTAGACCTGACATCTCTTTTGCCGTTAGCAAGTTGAGTAGGTTCATGTCAAACCCGGTACCGATCATTGGCATGCACTTGATAGGGTCATGCGCTACCTATGTGGTACAATGAGTTATGGGATTCACTATTCGTGGGCACCCAACTCGTGCTTGAAGGATATAGTGATTCGAATTGGATCTCGATGTAGCTGATCCGTACGCCACAAGTGGGTATGTATTTACCTTTGGAGGTGGCGCAGTGGTCATGGAGATCCCGTAAGCAAACCATATTGACGAGGTCAACTATGGAAGCAGAATCTCATCGCTTTAGACACGACCACCGTTGAATCGAATGGTTGCGTGAGCTCTTGATGGACTTGCCTCGTGGTTGAAAAACCTGTTCCGGCAATCCTTTTGAATTGTGACAATCAAACCGTAATTGTCAAAGTGAACAATTCTAAGGATAACGCGAAGTCATCAAGACACGTCAAGAGACGTTTGAAGTCCGTCGTGAAATTGCGAAACTCCGGAGTAATAACTGTTACATATATTCAAACAGACAAAAACCTGGCAGATCCCTTTACAAAAGGATTATCACGTAATGTGATAGAAAGTGCATCGAGGGAGATGGGTTTGAGACCCGTTGATGTTACGCCATAGTGGTAACCCAACCTTTGTGATCGGAGATCCCGTGAATTAGGACCTGGGAAGAACAAACTAGTGGTTTAATTGAGGAGAGTATTATGTAACCCTCTCTATGTGAAGATGCACAACTCTCGCTGTCTGTAAGGCAGAGTTGGCAACAAGCCTTAATGTGTTTATGTTGGCTATTTTAGCAAAGATGCCGTCCTACAGAGCATTCTTGAAATAACAAACCTATATGAGTCCGATTGTTAAACGTCGCAATCTATGAGATTTGGGTGATCTCTAGTAAACTCATGAAGAGACCACGAAGTATGACGCATATGCTTCACCCGCGGGGTAGGCTACTGGCAGCCATGTACTGGTCATGACTTTGAGTGAAACCCCGTTCACGCAAAACTTGCAATTCAAGGCTTAGTCCATTGTTCAAGTGTGAATGGATGTAGCTTAAGGTTCTAGGCGGAAGTTCAACTTAACAGTCTCCGCTGAAACACCGGTATATAAACAAGCAGCGAGTATTGGTAAATCTCTAAATGGGGATTTGAGATCCGGTGGGGGATTGTTGAAATATTGGGCCCACTTTTAGTGGCCCAAATTAGATTTCAGTTTTTCCTATAAATCTCAAAGCCCACATAGTGGCAGCCATGTGAGTTTGAGCCCAAGTTGGTGGCAGCTCACTAGGGAGTGGCAAGAGGTGGGAAGTTTAGTCCCACATGGAAAGTTGGGAGGAAGTTAGACCACCTTATAAGGTGGGTTGTTCCACCACTAGTAAGTGAGTGAGAATAGGAGTGCTACACGCGCGCTCCTCCTCCTCCCTCGCTCGCTCGTCTCGTCTCGACTCGACACGACACGTCACGACGCGCGCCGCGCTCGTGGTGAGTGGATTGAGCCTCGAGCCGAGACTTTCCTTACTTTTTGCAGCTCGGAGAAAACGAACAGAGTCCTAGACGGACGCGTCGCAGTTAGTCGGTTCGGGTCGCTCCCGGATCGTGGGCTATCTGTAACCGACTCGAAACGTTCGTGCGACGTGGGCGTGATCCACGTTGCCTAGGGTTTCCCGAGCCTATATAATCTCCTGCCCGAACACATCCAATACACGAGTTAGGGTTTCCACCTCTCTCTGCTTGCGCCGCCATCGTAGCCTACTCCATCCCGCGAGCCGACGTGCATCGGCGAACGGGAGAGCAGGTCTCCGGAACCACTCGTCCTTGAGATCCCGTACGGGAGAGGGCGAATTAGGTTTTTGGGAAGCGCTCTGCGCGACTGCTCAAGCTCTTCATCACGGGTCGCCTTCCGTCCAAGTCGGGCGGTGCTGCCTACCGTCGTCTTCAACGCCGTCTACTTCGACCCGTCTTCCCTGTCGTCAACAACGTTACTGCTGCGACATCGTCTGCTGCACCTCCACCGCCACCTCCACCAGATCGGTACGTGCGACATATCTCGATCTGTTTAGCGATGGATGTTGTACCGTTTGCTCTGCTACTGTTCATGTTGATCACTGCATCTAGTATGTTCGAGTTTCACATGTTAGTAGTTACTTTCGTCATGCTTTATATTCTGGAATTAATCATGGAAATTGTGCCTAATTATCCAACACGTATCCCACTTTTTATTTTGCTTTTCTTGTTGTTTTTACACATAAGAGTCAAAAATAGCTTACATTTCTGGATTGCCATGAACTACAAGGAATTATGTCATTCATACTTTTGAGAAAAACTGAATGATTTTTTGCAGCCAAATTGACTGTTTCTGTTTGGTACATGCTTTCTTGTCCAGGGTTTGGAGTATAAGATCAAGATAGTTGAGATCGATCTGGCAGACTGGCCGGTTTGGTACAAGGAGAAGGTTTACTTGAGGAACAAGGTGTGGTTCATCTCAATTCTGTCTCACGTGTACAATATGCTACATTGTTTCAGGATGCAGTCCATTATCTCTCTAATATTCATCCACACTTATGTACTTTCATTGTCTTTGACAGGTGCCTTCTCTGGAGCATAACAAACAGGAGAAAGAGAGCTTGGATTTGGTCAAGTACATTGACAACAATTTCAAAGGCCCAAGCCAATGTAGTAACAAAACAGGGGCGGCGCATGGTTTGCCCAAAAAAAGAGAAAGGAAAGAAGCATCTGGAGTGACCAAAATCACGAGACGGGGAGGTCGAGGCCCCGGTGACCGACGTCTCCCTCAGTTCCTCGGTTTGCCGACGTGCTCGTGGTGGAAGCCGAAGTCCACGGAGCAGCGCCGCCAGCCTGATCAAACTAATCGACGACGCTGGCGCTCGTACACCGCTCGGAGTCTAGAACCACTTGTATGTCAACCAGTCCTGTCCTGTCTGCAATTTAGATTTTTCACCTATTGGTTTTGGAAATCCCATAACTTGCATCAGTCTAAAAATAGGAGGTGTGCTGGATAATTTCTATTCTCTTTACTTTGCTTTAGATTTTCTCTCGGACTTAAAAAGCATTGACTTGCAATTGACCTACTCAGCAATTTGCGGCATATAAGCTTGACAGGGAACACATCTAGTGGAGAGTTAGTTTCTGCGTGTTTCTTTTCTTTTTCTTTCTTTTTGAAAAGTGGTTATGTATTAATTAAGAAACTGAATTTGGATTACACCCAAGCCGGTCTCGACGCGCAGGTCCGGACCGCACTTAGTAACACACCACCACTAAACTCTCAACGTCCAACCTTATTACATGATCTATCAGCCTTCACCATGGATATCCACTAGCAGACGGTTGTTGTCAGACAGCGCGGCGGCGGCGAAGTGTCCATCGGCATCGTGGTGACCTGGTGGTGCTACATGACCTGGAGAGATGCTTGCCGGGATGACTTGTCGCAGGACCTGGAGAGATGGCTGTCGGGATGACTTGTTGCTGGTGCGTTGACTGATGGTGATGCAATTTCAGACTTCACCGGTAGCTCATAGCAAAATAGTAGGGCCTAGCGACGAGCAGTTACTTTTTCTGTTTGCAGAATGAAGTCAATGATAGACAGCTAGATCTAGTTAAATTTAGTGCGGCTCAGTTCACATGGATGTAGTTAAATTTAGTGCGGTGCAGCTCATTTGATCTCTTTTCTGTTCGCAGAATGTAAGTCGATGATAGATAACTGGATGTAGTTAAATTTAGTGCGGCGCAGTTCCCATGAGATGTTGGTTGAATTTTCACCATGATGTAACTGACCGGGCTGTTAGTGCAATTTTTATCGCAACATAACTCACCGGAATGTAAGTTAAGTTCATGTTATCGTAACGTAACTTATCTGGGATGGTGATTTATTTTATCATCAATGTAAATGACCAGTGACCAGGATGTTAGTTTATTTTATTTGTCAACGTAACTATCCTGGATGTTTGTTAAATTATCGTGATGTAACTCACCTGGGATGATACTTTATTTTATCGTCAACATCATAACCGGGATGTTAGTCTATTTTACTGTCAACATCCTGACCAGGATCGTCTTCATTTCTCCTTTTTCAACAGACTTTTTTCAAAATGCATTGGAACAATAAGTTTTGTATGGAATTTGTAATTCTAGTGAAGGAACTAAAGCTATTTGTAGATGTTGGTTGAATTTTCACTGCGGCGCAACTCGCAGGGATGTTAGTGCAATATTTGCCGCGGCGTAACTCACCTGTGTGTTATTTAATTTATTGTGATGTAACTAACCTGGGAAGGTAGTTTATTTTTATCATCAATGTAACTCACCGGGGAAAGTTAAATAGCCGCGATGTGACTCACTTGGGATGGTAGCTTATTTTATTGTCAATATAACTGATCCGATTTTTCTTAACCGTCGATGTAACACATGCGTAATTTCTCTAGGTGTAATCTTTTTAGGTATGCATTTTTCTGAACTGTAGATGTAACACATGGACAAGTTTTTCTAGGTGTAATGTTCCTAGAAATATAGAACAAAAAGTTACTTTTTCTACAAAAAAAAGTTCCATGTAAAGTAATGACGAGTTATTTGTCTTATGTAATTCGTGTCAAGTTATCCACTTACTTTTCTCACTTATATATAGATGTTCACACTTTTTTTACACTGCAGATTTATGTTTCTACTGGGGAGGATCTTTTTTCAAAAGAGGTGCAATGCAGCAAGTAGTTTGATAATGCGAACACTCATCCTCATCATATAATACAACATGAAAGTAACAAAAAACCATCATGGGTCCAATCTATTTTCCAGTTACATTAAGAAGTTGTCTACCTTGGTGATGTCCAATTAGCAAGTGAATATTAACTTGCAGATTGTTCTTTTTATGTGCATGTTTTGCCTTCCTATGATTTTCTTGCTTGGACGGAACCAGAGTTCCAATATGTTACTAATGATTACTATTTCTGTCCCTCAAAAGTCCCCTAGATGTAATGAAAAACAAAATATGCTACCAACAATAAAGTTCGGTCTTTTACGTGCTCTGAAAATACATAACCTGCAGTTATGCAGTTGGAGACACTACAGTTAATAGATGTATCTTTTTAAAGATAATTTTCATGCTTACAATACTACAGTTTATCATGTTCTGAAATCACTCTGGTCTTCACTACATGTAATTGCTTCTAAGTAGGATGAGACTAGTAGTATTTATTGTACTTGCAGCTCAATATGATGTATAGTATAGGTACATGTAACCTACCAGGTGCATGAAAGTTTTTTCATGCTAATCTGTTCCTGGTAATGGATGTTTGGTAAATACACTTAACCTGGATGTATCCAATTGACACCCAGGTACATGCAACCTACCCAAATGTATCCAATAATATTTTCCATTAGATAGAACCTACCCAAATATATCTAACCATAGAGTACAATAGCCAATAATATGTTCCATTAGATAGAACCTACCCTGGATGTATCCAATTTACACCCAGATACATGTAACCTACCTAGATGGAACAATTAATTTTCTATAGTGTTAAATCAACGGTACAATGTAACTTACTTAGATGGAACCTACTATTGTAATTCTCCTGTTACATTGGATTCCATCCGGCCAAAATAAATGGAATCCAATGTTCTAATCAATATACATGTGATTTATTTTCTACCAGTTCCATCCATAATTTTTCCTCGATGGGATCTGACATCTGACCAAAAGATGTAGGCATTGAAGGTTAAGTTGCAGCTACTATACAGATGATGGAACCGATAATCTTTTGTGTGTGAACTTCTGATGGAACATATTTTTGGTTCAGAATTCGTCCCATTTTTTTTGGATGAAAGAGCAAAGAGGCAATGGATGGAACTGTTAGATACATGGATAGATTGTGAACTTACAGGTGATTACAGCTGCAGAGAAGCATGGCGCATGGAGATGTAGCTTGTTCAGTTTATTGGTGTTAAGGAGATCGATTTTAATTTCCTGGGTGTTCTTATGATCTACTCCGTATTTCTCCCTTTTTTTTGCTGGGATGTAACAGTCGTTTGAGTCGTGCATGCATTCGTTTTACTTGGTTCAGTGTAGAAAGGGTGGGCCAGCCGGGGCCAGGCAGAAATATCGCGAGCGCGAAGTCCTCCACCCCACGCGCCCCGTAGGCCGTGCCTTTTTCTGGAAAGTTCGTCCGGCCGGAAACGGCATGTTTAACATGGTCGGACTGACCTTGCGTTAGGGTCAAAACTAGGTCGACCTTGATGTAGCAAAGCCCTTTTAGCAAACTACATTACGAAACACAGTGATACTAAACAAGGCAGTCGAATTTTAAATACCATGTGCTTTTGGATTATGGATGCAAAGGGCATGTACATTGCTAGACGCTTAGTAAGGCGCTTAAATTAATATCAACTCAGTAGGAGTCTCTAGCTTCCAATGCAGCCTTTAGTGTAGAGACGCTTGGGCTTTGTAACTTCTCCTATAGCCTAGTGAGATGTTGCCTGGTGATCAGTTCCGTAACAGCAATTTGGGCTAAGCGCCGCCTTCAAATTAAGCGGCTACCCACGCAAGATGCCAGGAAATTTAGCCCATCGTAGCATAACGACTGGAATTTTCATCCTTAGCGCCCTTGTAAGCGGCTGCATTGTAGATGCCCTTACAGCGCATGCACCGACATTTCTCCAACTGAAAAGATGGCGTGGCCTCGTGGGTACATCAAATTCACGTATAAAATGGTCTTGATCATGGCAAAAATAACTCGTGCACGATCAAAGTTAGCTTGACTTTCAATATTGGTAGAGAATTGTGGTTTACACGGGATTTGGTACTAGTGGTATGGACATTTATGGAGAAAATCTTGTTAGCAAAAGCACATAGATAAAGTGGAACTTCAAATCAAGCTCATACCTAGCCAGAGGACAAGACAGATGAGCTCTGATGGTGTTACTGTTAAGGATGAAGAGTTGATACTAGAAGTGAAGTATACAAGTTGACGCTCTAAAGAGGTACGATTGGCTCTACTGGACAATTCATTTGGGAAGCCGATGAGGAGCATGGTGGGTACAAGAAGCACAAAGTCTGAGGCCCAGTTCAACCTACAAGATACACTGGCAAGATTGATAGGTCAAAGAACATGCTAGACAAAGCTACGGATCTAAAAGAGAATAAAAAAACATGGGGCCTAGCAAGAAGATGCCAGCTAACCCTTTTCATGTTTTACACATAGATGAGTTATCTATCATGTCTGCTAAAATTGATGAATCTATTATTGAACTTATTGTTGTGGATAAGGATCTGCCTAGTTCTAGTCTAGTTGATCCTACTAGTGTAGAAGAGGATACACCAAAAAATCTTGAACAGTATAACAAAGTTGAGGAGTTAGATGATAGAGGGGAGAATATTTTGATCAATGTAAAACGGGACAAGCACCACAGAAAGTTGTTCAGATGAAGTCTGGTTTTCGGAATGGTAGAGGTGTTACTGCTTTGGGTAGGCCAAAAAAATTGATGACACTTGTGTGCCTCTCCAATTGCATTACATAGGCTTCCAACAGTTTATTAATTCATTTCAAAAAGAAGTTCTAGATAGAAAAACTTCTGTTGGAACCATCTGCGTTTAGTTGGTTTTGCTAGTCGTATTCTAGTTGGTGTGAATGAGGATCTTTTTTATGTCGTTATTTGGGAGATTGAAATTTATTTTGTTGGTCAATGTAGTTGTTACGAACAAAGACACTGATGTGGTTGTTAGGATTACCACAATCCATGGCCCCCCTTGTGATGAGGGGAAACAAGAGTTTATTTCAGAATTGTATGAGCTTTTTCTAAATCTGAATTGCCTTACAACTTCTGGGGATTTCAATCTAGTTAGGTCCGAGTCGGATAAAATGAATGGTATAATATATTTAGGGTGGGCACATAAATTCAATGCGTGTATTGAGATGTGAGCCTTAGTTGAGATTGGGTTGGCTGGTAGAACTTTTACCTAGGATACAGGGCTTTGCCAAGGTAGGTAGTGATCATACTCCCATAATTTGGGAGTCTAGCACTAAAAAGGTCCTACAAACGTGCTTTTAAGTTTGAGAAATGATGGTTAACTAGACTTGATTTTAAAGATATACTGTATTTATTAAACCTTTAGCAACTGATAAAAATATGTAGAAGTTCTCTTGTCTTTGGCATGATAAATCTAAATACTTTAGGAAACTTCCTAAAGGATGGAGTGAAAACTTTAAAGGTTGGTGCCCCGTAAGATCTTAGGAAAAGATTGAGTTTTTTGGGGTTTTACCTACTACCCCTAAAGTTTTGGGTATGGTGAAATGGATCTCCACCTGTAAAGGTGAAATGGATCTCCACCTGTAAAGTTTCAATTCTGATGAAATGAAGCTAGGGAGTCACTACTAGGAAAAGGCCCATTGCCGGCGCACCTAAAACGCCCATTGCCGGCGCACCACGAGCCCGCCGGTGCGAACGCGCCGGTGATAAATTGACACTGCCGGCGCACCAGGTAGTGCGCCGGCGATATGTCAGCTACTGCCGGCGCACCACCCAAGCTTCACCGGCAAAGATATATTCCACCGGCGCACAATCAGGTGCGCCGGCAGTAGTGCTTCCAGCACTGGCGCATGCCACGTGCGCCGGCAGTATGTCATTTAGGTGCGCCGGCAATTAATTCGAAAATTCTTTTTTCCAGCTTTTTTCCAGCATATTACAATACATATTTGACAGCAGTATATATTTACAACGCAGTTCATATTTATACAAGTATTACATGCAATATGAGAAGCACATAGAGAGCCAAGTTTCATTTCGGTATCAGTACACAAATACGCAAGTCTCGTTTCGGAATGTGTTGATTCATACAACACATGTGCATATGCAACACCGAACGACGAAGTTTCACAAAGTTAGAAGTCTTGGTACATAGTCGTCACAAGTATCGTCATACACCTCACAATGTAGGTCCTAACCTAAACTAGAATCACATAGAACATGACCAACATGGTCATGATGACCATCATCACGAAGGCCATGGTCTTCATCCGGTTCCTCCTCATGTCCCTCATCTCTCCCGCTAGATAACAGGCGTATCTTCCTTCCGCCTCCACCCTAGTGGGGTATCCCTTGTAGCTGTTGCCGCTGAAACGGTGCACCTGTCTCCGACAGTCCTCCCAGCCGTCGTAGACTCCAGAACCCTCCCCTTGTACACGACATATGTCGTCGGCATCTCCATTCACAAGACAAGTAAAACGTTAGTACCAATGCAATGAACAAGTGCCAACTCAAATAAGAGACAAGTAGTATGAACTAAATAGCATGTGCCTCATACTTTGTTGGTCGAAATAAATAATAACATACAGGGATGGGGTCAGTGAGGCTAGGTAGGATGCACAATAGATTGATATTTGTGGCCATCACACCAAGCCTCACTGGCCCCACCCCGGAGTGTACAAGTGACCGAACATTTTAATCATCGGCCAATGCAATTAAGAAGTGCGAACTCAAATAGAAGACAAGTAGTACGAATTAAATAGCGTGCCTCATACTTTGTCGGTCGAAACAAATATTAACATCCAGGGATGGAGTCAGTGAGGCTAGGTAGGATGCACAATAGATTGATACTTGTGGCCGTCGCACCAAGGCTCACCGGCTCCACCCCCGAGTGTACGATTGACCGAACATTCTAATCATCGGCGAACTCCAAATACGAGGCAAGTAGTGGTCGAGTAAATGCAAATAATTATTAAGCTATGTACGCCATAATCTTGAAATATATAGCAAAGTAAATGAAACTACAGACACATGTTCACATGCACATTCATACAACTAAATAAAAGCAACTAGTCGATTCTATGGGAATATATAGCAATTATTACAAAGTACGGAAGTTCAAGGACATATCGTTCAAGCTTTAGCAAGTGTTCCCGTCGTAGGATCAGGTTGTACGCCTAGGGGGAAATGGACGGCAGCCCTCAAGCGAGTTGAACGGCCTCTCATCACGCGACATCTCCAAGCGGAGGTCTATCTCGTCATTAGGTGGTAGACCATAGCCGTAGAAGAACTCGCCAGACCTATTGTTGACATCCTCGCAGGATTATGGTGCAAATGAACCGCTGGATGCGACCCCAGCTTCTTTCTAATCTCTCATCGTGGACATCCGCCATGTTTGCAAACCTGTTTCCGAGATTCTCTGGCAGCAACATGTCATCTCGCGTACTTTATGTACTCCTCGCATCCGAAGGATGGCGTACCACGCGTCCATCCCATTGTCGGGCGTCGACCGCCCGAGGCAGGGGAAGTTGGTTGTGTGGGTTAAGACCAAGCATCCTCGGGATTTCCTCTCTACTTTGAGGGGCCTCGCCTTGTTGGCGAAGCCGGTGAGAGCATCATTGAGAAGGGCCCCGATGTGGGAGTAGTCTTTCTTGCGGTCCCTACCCGAGTCGAGATAGACTCGCATGCGAGTGTTGCGGGTGCACGAAGATGAGGGTGCAGAACTTGTCTCTCGCGGAAAACACACGGATTAACCTTTGGAAATGCAAATGGAGATATAGGATAGAATGGTGATGGGGGACTAGCGAGTGATTACTTACTCGGGGAAGTAAGGGATGAGAATGGCGCCCTTCTTAATGTTCGCCAAGCATGAAATCCTCGACCTGCTGGGTGGCAATCGCGCGATCCCCGGGGTTGCGGATGATGCTCTCCCGCATATAGAAGGGGTCCATTATCGCGATGGTCGGCGTCCCCTCCTTAACAATCTGGGCGGACAAGCTAAGAGCAACTAGGCGAACCACACTAAAGTGGAG
This sequence comes from Lolium rigidum, assembly GCF_022539505.1. Classification (NCBI taxonomy): domain Eukaryota; kingdom Viridiplantae; phylum Streptophyta; class Magnoliopsida; order Poales; family Poaceae; genus Lolium; species Lolium rigidum. Next base: position 182,825,037 of record NC_061508.1, read on the forward strand.
CGCTTGCATGCGATAGATGCTGAAGATGTCGTTGAACCGGATGAAGCACAAGTCCGCGGGGTACTTCTCGACGAAGTTCATGCCAGTTGGCACCTTCGCCACGAAGAGAGGGTAACTAGGATCTTTTGATTTGAGAAGAAGGATCTCCACATGCAAGACAGTCTCATGCAAGCTCCTCATATCCGTGGTGAGTTTCTTCACGACATGCTCCGGCAGCATCGGTTGACCCAAGTGATGCAGAGGTCGCCAATTGTTTGGCAACTTGTCAAGGAGTGGGACCTTGTCCTTGGATTTGGCCGCGCCGCCTTGTCTTGGGCGTCCTTATTATTTGCCCTCTTCCTCTTCTTGGGTTGTAGTGCTGGACCATCCATCGCCGTAGTGGCCGTAGCACGGAGTGTGTTTGGGCTCAACATATTTTTGACGGCGGCGGTGGCGACCTCCTCAGGATTTTCCTCCTCATCAGCCGTTTCTTGAGAATCGAACAGCCTTCTTGGAGCACACATATTTCAAGCCCGGCGCATCCTCATGGACAACTTGTGAAGACGTAGGAATATCCCATTGGAAGTTGTCACGTTCATATTCCTCGGCCTCCGGCGCAGCCTGGCTGTTGTGGTGGGGCGCCGACCTCCGGCGCAGCTGGCCGTTTGGTGGGGCGATGACCACGGGCGCCGCTGGCTGTCGTGGAGGGACGCTGACATGTGGCGCCGCAAGGTGCTTGTCTTTGCTTGCCGTCGACCCCGAGTAGGTGTTGATCCGAATTAGGGTCTTCGGCCATAGCAGTAACCAACCCTTCAGTGAGGCCAGATTCAACGGGCTATCGTCATCGGCACCATGCGGTTGATTAGGAGGAAACAAATCCTCATAGCCCGGTAACGCCCGATCCACTTCAACCCGGTAAACGTCATCCGCCATATCTCGTGTGTGCCACTTCTTATCCAGGGGCCGAATGATGGACCCCTCGCGACGTCTTTGAGTTCGTCGTTTACTCTCATCAAGAAGGTGCATGGCGTCGAGAGCGCCTGCGAGAACATGTGTATGGCGTTAGAGAGAGGGCAAGGATGACGAAACTAATATATTAACTTGATGTACACATTAGTTAATTACCGTGAGGGCGTTGAACTCGGCTAATGTCGACGGGCCAGCACATGCGGCGGCGGGCGTGCAAGTGACGGAGGGGCTGCTACCCGGCATCGACGGTGAATCCCTAGCACCAGCGACATTGCCGGCGGCCGGAGGAGTCTCCATTATAACATTGTCATTGCCGGCGGACGGCGGCACCATCGAGTTGCTGCCGTCGAAGCTAACCACTTGCATTTTCGGGGGGCCTTGTTTGCCACCCTCATACCACGCGTGTAGAGCGTCGAAATCTGCTTGGACCGAAGCGGCGACTTCAGCTTTGACTTCAGGTACGAGCGTAGCTTTGAGTTGCGGTACCGCTTGCGGTACCAAACCAGCTTGGACTTGGGCTAGGATTGAGTCCCTCATTTCCTCCGCCTCCCGCTGCTTCCTCTCACTCGCGCGCATTTTTATCAGCCACGGACGACAAGCCGTAGTGACCATGCTTGTAGCCGGTACCGGCGCCAGCCACACGGCCTCTATGCGGCCTTCTCGTCGGTGAATGCTCATTAACGATGTTTAGCGCCCGTACGAGAGGCTTGTCCCAGGCTACCCTGCCCGTCGACGCCTGGGAGGAGGAGCCTTCGTCACATTGAGAAAGTCTTTGTCTTTCTTCTTCCTGCGGAAGAAACGCGAACCATTTAGAAATGTTGCTACTATTATATGAACGATACTTGATCTAATTAAACCGGTAAATTGCTTACCAGCTTTTTCTCCAACGCCGGGACCTTCCGGTCGTTCGTGAACCAAATTATGTCGGTTACGACCTTCGGGTCCGTGACAAGTTCCCCGGTTAGTTTCTTCTTATGGTACCGGGACCCGATGAATCTTCTTTCAAGCGGGTCCTTGTACTTGAGCCAGGGGTTCTCAATGCCGGCATTTACATACGCCTCGTCCTCCTTCGCCCAATAGGGCTCCTTTCCCTCGTACCCACGGCTCCCAAGGTTGTGGTTGCCGATGTTAAGCTCCCGCATTTCCTTCCCCCACAACTTGCGATTCTTGGTTGCTTGTAGCTCTTCATTGGCCACAAAAGCATCAAAGTCCGCCGGGGTGACATGCGGAAAGGCGGAGTGGACCTCTTCGAAACCTTTGCCCTCAGCAATCAGCTTCCGCACCATGTACTTATAGCTGCTGAGGTGTTTGGTGAACTTCAGGAGGGCTTGTGAGTTCACAATGTTGTTGGTTTGATGACTCGAGGCGTAGTCGCCTAGGAACTTGTATCGTGCGTGCAACCTCGCAATGAGCTGGGCTCGCAAAGGCGCTTTGCTCTCAGCTCGGAGGTCCGTCTCGTTGAGATTGACGACCTCTCGGAGGATACATGCCAGCTGGTTGCCGTACCCCTTGGCAACCTCCTTAGGCTCCACCGGCAAACCACCGGCGGGGTCCACCTCTTTGATCGTGTCTCCGCCGGTGCCGACCGTGTTTTGGCGCCTTGACTTCCGCGGCCTCTTGGCTCCACTTGTCCCGGTGCCACTACTCCCGGCGGCGCCGCTAGGATCGTCGCCGCTTGTCTCGCCGCCACCCCCGGCGGCGCCGGCTGCCTCATCGCCGCTAGGCTCGTAGGTACTACCCCCGGCGGCGGCGCTTGCCTCGTTGCCGCTCGGCTCGCCGGCACTACCCCCAGCGGCATCCTCCATCTCATGGTCCTCGTCGCCGCCAACACCAGCGGCCTCGGCATCCTCCTCCGTCCTAAAGAAGTGCCTATTGTAGTGCTCCTCTAACTCTTCTTGAGACGACATGGTGGCTTGCACTAATAGAAGATGAAAAAGAGTTAGAATTCACGGAAAAATTCGGCATGACCTTTGCTAAAAATTGGTCATGCCGAGTGCTAGAATTGCCGGAATGGAAATGAATCGACATTCCGGCACTCAATAGCAACTCAATCCCTGCAAATGTACAGAAATGCAAAAAGAAGACCATATACTTTAGCACCATTTCATTCTTGATCATTTAGTGTGGAGAGCAGCACCATTGCATCAGCATGCACAGCACCATATACATCAGCATACACATCACCATATACATCAACATGCACTTAATCATTTCATATACATCATCATGCACTTAACATCAGCAAGCACCATGCCGTAGCATGCATTTCATTTTCAAACCAGAGAACAAATTCAGTAGCATGCATTTAACCGGAGACACAAAATCATTTTATATGCATACTGAATTCCCGACACAAAATCATTTCATAGCACTTACGAGTAGCATAAAATAGCACTTGTTCTTACAAGTAGCACCAGCTATGTTTAACAAGTGTACATCAGCTTGACAAGCATCCATTTAAAACCGAGAGAATGAACATAGCACTTGTTCTTTTTAAATGAACCAGAGAATGAACATATCACTTGTTCTTTTTAAATAAAGTAAACCTACTACTAGTGAATAAATGTGAGGTATGGCTAACCCTAACACTTGCTACTGGTAGCATTTAAATGAAGAACCACTACTGTTAGCATTCTTGGCTAACCCTAACACTTGGCTAACCCTAACCCTAGCATTCTTGGCTAACCCTAACCCTAACATTTAAATGTATGCCTAACCCTAACACTTGCTATCATGCTAGCATTCTTGGCAGTAGGCATTTAAATGAAGAACCACTATCGCATATATAGCAGCAGTAGCAACCGCTGCTATAAGTGGAATTAAAGTGGAATTAAAGTGACATTCCTTCACCTTGTACATGCACTCGGCCAATTAACTAAACAAAATCAATTTCATTTTCTTTTTTTGGCGTAGGTAATGATGCATTTTCATTTTGAACCAAATTAATTTACAACCAGTGAGCATGCATGAGCATTTTGAACTAAACAATTGAGCATTTTTTATGGCAGCATTTTTGCATTTCATTCTTGTTAGGAGCATGAGCATGAGCAAGCAATTTTGCATTTCATTCATATTATTAGCATGAGCATGCAACACCTACAGTGGCAGCAATTCATTTTGTATATCAAGCATTTCATTCTTGTTATTAGCATGAACCGGAGAATGCATTTCATTAGGCATTTAAATGAACCAGAGAATGCATTCTTGCTATATATGAACCCTACAAATTTAATAAACATGAATCAAGAATGGCTAAACCAGTAGTAGCATTTGCTATCGCCAACTAGTGTTCATTTCATTTAAATGAACCATGTACTGCTAGCAAATTTTATTAACTAAACCAACATATATAAAGTTCATTTTCAACATATATAAAGTTCATTTTCTTTTTTCCTACTGCAACCTGCAACTAAATCAAGTGGCATATATATGGTTCATTTTAAAATTGGTTTAGTTTCAAACAAGAGAGCATACAACATACGTAGCTTGTACCCACTTATAATAGCATGGACTGCAACAACAAGATTATCCAGAAATTCTTCTATGCACCAACAATATCATGCATTATTCCAATATCAGCCATTCTTCTATGAACATAAAGAACCAAAACCAGAGAACAATACTGCTAGCATTTGAACCAGGGTATGGAAAAAGCATTAAATTTTACTTATGCCATTCTTGCATTTTAGCCCTAGCAATTAACCGGAGACGAGGAAGAACCCTAACCGGCTTGGGTCACCGGAGATGAGGAAGAACCCTAAACAGAGAGAGGGAAGGGGGAGGGAAGGGGAGAGGGAAGGGGAGAGGGAAGCTCACCAATGGCGCGCGGCTCCTTCTTCTCCAACGGCGGCGCCGACGTCCCTCGCGCGGGCAACCTTCTTCTCCAATGGCGCGCGGCACCTCCTTCTCCACGGGTCCTCCGCGGCGGCGTACGGGGCAGGTGGTGGGGGATGGTCGAGGGATGGTGGAGGGCGGTGGCGGGGCGCAGAACGGCGGCGCTCGAGAGGGGGACTTGAGGTGGCTGACAGAACGGCGGCGCTCGATCGACGGTGGGGGTTGGAGATGTGGCTGTGTGGGGAGAAGGAAGAAGGGGAAAAACGTTAAGTCCTAATTACAGCTCGATCCAGGGTTATTGCCGGCGCACCACATACCTGGTTCGCCGGGGACAAGTATACCCCCGGCGAATTAATAAGCCTCGGTGCGCCGGCAATAAGGCTAGCACAACCTGTAACCTGACATGTGTTTAGCATGGTATTGTGGGACATGTTTATTTATTTCTTTTCTCTTTATTGTATGTTTCTTTTCTTTTACCCCAAATACTGTAGTATTTTATATTTCTTATCTTTTCAAGATAATAATGAAGCAATATGCATGAGTTATGTAAAAACATGAAGATATATATATGAGTTATATATACATACACAAAATATTGACCAACACAATATTAATTAGTCATACATAAAATATTGGCCATGACCATATGAGTAGTTATGAATTACACAAAATATGAGTTATAGATTGCAAATAAATTTTTACATCATCGATTGAGAAGAGTGTTTCGCTTTCTTCTTGATTTTCTTGCTCGTCGTTGAATAATTTAGCCCCGTGTCGTGACTTCTTCTTTTGAAGGGTCGACCGACCTCGGTAGCGTGGTCCTGCTTCTTCTTGTGGTGTATGTTGTGTCTTCGTCCTCGGATTCTTCCATCATTGGGTCTCCGACTTGTCCTTCGAAGTCTTCCTCGTTGGCGACTCCATCCATTCCGACGATGGTCCTCTTGCCTCTCCTCACGATAACACGGCTAGGCCTCGGATGGGTCGGTTATGAAGAACCATTGGTGCACGTGTTCTGCACGTTACCCATGGCTCATTCTCGCGCGGTGGCGTTCGTGGACTTTGATTTGTTGGCTTCGGGTAGAAACATGGTGGTGAAATACCGGTCTTCTTTTCTGACGCTCTTAGCCCATCTGATACGGAACATCGGCACTTTCTCCCCAGCGTAGCTAAGCTCCCAGATTTCCTCGATTTTTCCGTAGTATCTAGTCTTTACGTCACCCATCCAGGAATCCATCGTTACCCCTGAGTTCTGGTAAACACTGTTCTTGTCTTTTTCTTCCGTGTAGAATGTGTACCCGTTGATATCGTATGCTTGGTAAGTCATGATGTTGGGCGCGGGGCCATGTGACAAGGCCAATACTAGTTTATCCTTGTCGTAATCCATTGGTGGGGGATTAGCATCAATGTGGTCTTTGAACCAGCGCGCGAAAGAGGAGTTGTGCTCTCTGTATATTTCTGCTTCCGTCATCATCGGCTTGCCACTGTTCTCTATCATGGTTTTGTGCTCTTTCAACCAAGGATCGATCAAGTCAATGTGTTGTAGCGCTACTAAGTTGGCCTCGTCAAAGTCGGAACTCCGACCGTGACATGTGCACGTGCAGTTCCTTCCTTCCATTTTTGTGGCCTACTCCCTCGAACCTGCGAGAGGTGCTTGTTTTGAGGCAAACCAACAGGGTCCTCGATGTCTAGATAATTCGTGCGAGAAAGAGATGCACTCTTCGGTGAGCCAGCCCCGTACGATGCTTCCATCCGGATGTGACCTGTTACGAACGTATACTTTAATGACCCCATTCATTCTTTCAAACGGCATCATGTTGTGTAAGAATGCCGGCCCTAGACCGACGATATCATCCATGATATGGACCAACAGATGGACCATCACGTCAAAGAATGCAGGCGGGAAGTACATCTCCATCTCAC
>NC_061508.1:182831838-182857394 GCF_022539505.1 Lolium rigidum
GGGCCGGCCCACTAACTAGTTGGGCCAGCCCAATTGCTTTTGTGGTGGACCCCACATACTAAATGGGCCGGCCCTTTAAGAGGAAAGTGGGACCCACCCGTGCTTTTGGCCCGGCCCACTATCTTGTTGGGCCGGCCCACTTGCTATATGGCGGACCCTACGTTCTAAATGGGCCGGCCCTTTAACAGGAAAGTGGGACCCACCTGTGCTTTTGGCCCGGCTATAACGGCCCCGGGTAGAACCCCCTATTAGATTTGTTTGTGCCTTCCTTTTATGCATCATCATGCATCATGCATCCTATCATTCACATGATTTAAACAAAATAAAATTATTTTTACTAAAAACTATTTCATTTTCCCCCTCTCATATGGTTTATAAAATAAACCTCCCCTATGTCTTTTCATTTAACCAAACCCTAAAACCAATACTACAAACCAAAATAAAATACCTTCACATATTTTCCTACTATAAACTAAAATTGGTTTTGTTCTATTTTGTTTTTACAATAGTTTTCCAAACAGTTTTAAAATAAAATAGGAAAAGGAAAACCCCTACCCCCTCCACCTGGGCCCTCTCTCTCGCCGGCCCAGCTCCCTCTCTCCCTTCCCTCTTATCCGGTGGCCCTTTTTCCTTTCACCCCGGCAGCCCGGCCCAGCCCCACCTTCCTCGCGGCCCGTACCCCTTCGGCCTCCCTCCCCTTCGTTTCTTGTCGTCTTTCCTCTTCCAGAGAAAACGAGCACGCACATGGCGTGAACCCTCCCGTGGTCCTCCCTCTCTTTGCAACCACCACGCCAAGGACGCCGCTCCCCCACCTGCTCCCCCTTTTAACCCCAAGTGAAACCCTAACCTCTCTCCCTCTTCGCGCCGCCGCCCCCATCTCGCTCTCCTTTTTCTTCTCTGTGAGCGAGCCCGTGAGCTCCTCGCCGGCGCCCCGTCGTCTCCGGCCACCCCTCGCCATGCCGAGAGCACCAGGAGCTCCGCCTCGTTGCCCTCTTTCTCCGGTCGCAAGGAATCGCACCGGGGACGCCCCAATCGACCTCGCCGACCTCGTTCCCCCTCGCACTCGCGGCCAAAATCGTCAATTCCGGCCAACCTCGACGACCGCCGGCCAAACCGACCACGCCATCGCGCTCAGTGGTAACGTTGCGCACCCTCTGGACATCCTCTGCCTCTCTATCGCTTCCGTTTTGCTACTCCTCGTCGGTGACCGACGTTCTTCCCCGCAGATCCTCGCCGTCGGCAGAGTTCCGGCGACCTCCTGCAAGCGGCGCCACCTCTCCTAGGTCCGCGCCGACGAGGCATCTCCGTTGCTTCCTCTAGCGCGTCCTGGGACGCCTCCTTTCGCCCGCGCGTGCCGGCCCGAGCCGCGGTGACCGCCGTCCCGTGCGCATGCTTTCTGCCGAACAGGTTCTGTGCGTGCACGCACGCTTCGCCCTCGTGGCCGCCGCGTGGCCCGCGGGCCCCCTCGTCAGCGACTCTGGATAGCAACCAGCGCGGTGAGGAAAACCTTCCCAGATCCAGATCTAGCAATCTTGCTCTGAACCCCCTGCATCTTTTGAAGTCTCTACCCGCAGCCCTCCCCCTGACAGATTCCATGAAAACCCCCTGGCCCTTTTACAAATTAACCCGGGGTCCTTCCCCCTTTATGGAAATTATTTCCAGGCCCTTTTCCATTTAATAAAATCTGTTTCTATAATTTAAAATGCTGAAACCCTATTTTGTTAATAACTTTTAATCTGTAATTCATATGAAAATGTGTTATACATCAATTTTGATCAGAAAAATGCAAGGAACATTAATATGCCATCCATGCTTGCTGTTTCCTTATGTATCATAAAAATTCGTGATAGTTTGCATTATCACCTAATATGGAACATATGGAATATGTGGGATATTATATATATGTTGTCCCGGTTCCATTTAACTTTGATGTAGCTCACCCCTGCCATGTTTGATATGCTAATCCACCCTTAAATTTGCAGGTAGAAAATGCAACTCCAACTCCAATTTGCTTGTCCGGGGTTCCGACTCCGCTTAAATTGGATAAGTGCATCGCATCATCTTGCCATGTCATGCATATCATCTTGATCATGCCGATTCTTTATCCGTAGTAGTAAGACTTGCATGCGTTGTGTGTTCCAGCATTTGCTTCTTCTCGGATAGGATCACGAAGTGTTGATGTGAGATACGACGAGTTCTCCAACAAGTTCTTCTGTAGCCTTTCCACGAGCGAGCCCTCTCTCTTCACCTATTTTACTCTCTCCCTCGCATTGCTATCCTTATGTTGCGCTTCTTTATCGAGTCACGTGTCCTATCCACTTGTTTACCATAATAATCCTATATGTATCATTCCTTACCCATAGCCGTTGCTTGATGTTTGAGCCTTGCGAGTCGTAGGCGTGTTTAGGCTGTTGTTTATCTCGATCTGATATCGGGATATGTTGAGTTGTTGGGAGGTTATCACATGCTATATCAGCTTGTTGGAGATACACATGCTTTACTTAATTGTTAACAACTAAAATTGTAAGCAGAGGCATCTTGTGAGCCCCTTTGCGAAAGCATCGGAACTTTGACTCGCTAATGTCCCCTAGGACCCGAGTTCTTGTTATCTGTTCCGAGACTGAGCGCTCTACCCATGCGTGGGGATTCACTGGGACCCCCCTCACCCATTACCTTTTCTCAAGTTAGTTGAAAAGGGGGCCACAACCTTGGTTTTATTTGGCGCATGCATGTTTATTACTGTTGCCTTCGGGTGTTTACTTCCTGTTGCCTTCGGGTGATTTATTTCTGTACTGCACTGCATAATTGCTAGACGACTTATCTAGTGCTTGGCCGTTAGTGCCCGCCTAGATGCCTACGCAACCTCTGGGTCCGTCTCGGAGTACGGCCGGACCTCGTCACGGGTAGCTTAGTTGGGTGGCCCCCCTAGACTTTCTTGTTGAACTGGGAACGGTCTTGTTGTGAGACATCCACCAGTCGTAAGTGGGTCGACCATGCGTATGGTTACATTTGGGCAACCCCTGCAGGGTGTACATCTTATCGATAAGCCGTGTCCGCGGTTATGGACGACTTGGAATTGTATAGCTTGATCATAGAACAACTTACACCGTTACCTTGTTGCTAATAATCTGTTAATAACTTGCGTAGTAATATAGCACTACTACAACCGATACCTAATAAAACTTGTCCACCGTTGAGTGCCTTTTACATTGCCTCTTCGCAATTGTTGAAGGGGATATGTGTAATCGGCCCGGGTTATGTCTGTGTAGTATTTTACCTGTTACCTTATGCGCTCTCTTATCTTATCTGAGTAGACGGATGTTGTAGTGTGTCTCTATTGGTTATAGTTTTGCTGCCGCTAAACCTACGATATAGCCCCAGGCGATATATATATATATACTCGCTCGGCGAGCATAGCCATTTCTAGTCTCGCTAAGTACGTGCCGGAGTTCGTTCCTTGGTACTTACTCTCGCCTTTTCCCCTTTCTCTTTTGCTTCCTCCCTTTTGTCGGCAACCGATGGCCCGACTTTGACAGTACGAGATGACGACGTTAGCAAGGTTACCCTTCCGGCTTGGCCCGGGCGGGGTTATGGACGCCATCGGTTATCTTCGGGACTCTTAGTCCAATTTGTATCTTGTCCGTACTTGGACGTATTCGATCTTCCGTATGATTTGGATCTTTGTATTGTATATTTGTATCTTGACTCGTTGGAGTCGTTGTTGTAATATATGTATCTTGTGGGCTCTATTGTAATCCTGTTGTAATGTTACCGCTCGTGTTAATTCCTCTGGCATCACGTGTGTTATTTGTCGCGCATGTCGTGTCGGAGGGCGTCTCTGGATCGATATCGTGCGGATTTCGGCGGGATCGCTGGAATCCTCATGGTACCGGTTCCGGGGCGTCACAAGTTGGTATCAGAGCCTCAGGTTGCGGTACCCCACTAGTCCAGCCTGTAGGATAACCTTGCCAATGGTCGTTAAGTTTAGAGTGTCAAAACCTATTTTCTAAAATTCGTTGGATAGATCTGATTAGCTCTGTTTTTCTCCTTATCAATATTCTTTCTCCTCTTATCTTTGCGAGTTTTAAGTCTTCTCTCTTATCTGTTTCTCCGAGTCTTAGGTTCCGACGTGGGTTGGACGATCTTGCCTTATCCTAATAGGTTCGATCTTCGGAGGATCCCGACAGAAGCGCATCATCAACAGCGGAACAACGACTTCTTGTTAGTGGTGTCGCCGATCTACGTGGAGCAAGAACTCTTGCTAGTGGTGTCGAGAAGATCAACAGTTCGCCAGAAGAAGGTTCCACCTCAAGGTCGGGTGTTTGTCAACATGGTACAAGAAGATCCGATAGTTCACCTCTCTCCCCCGTACCATGGCGTGGAACCTCGGGGCGAGGTTCCTTGTTAGTGGTGTCGATTGTAACGGCCCCGGGTAGAACCCCCTATTAGATTTGTTTGTGCCTTCCTTTTATGCATCATCATGCATCATGCATCCTATCATTCACATGATTTAAACAAAATAAAATTATTTTTACTAAAAACTATTTCATTTTCCCCCTCTCATATGGTTTATAAAATAAACCTCCCCTATGTCTTTTCATTTAACCAAACCCTAAAACCAATACTACAAACCAAAATAAAATACCTTCACATATTTTCCTACTATAAACTAAAATTGGTTTTGTTCTATTTTGTTTTTACAATAGTTTTCCAAACAGTTTTAAAATAAAATAGGAAAAGGAAAACCCCTACCCCCTCCACCTGGGCCCTCTCTCTCGCTGGCCCAGCTCCCTCTCTCCCTTCCCTCTTATCCGGTGGCCCTTTTTCCTTTCACCCCGGGCAGCCTGGCCCAGCCCACCTTCCTCGCGGCCCGTACCCCTTCGGCCTCCCTCCCCTTCGTTTCTTGTCGTCTTTCCTCTTCCAGAGAAAACGAGCACGCACATGGCGTGAACCCTCCCGTGGTCCTCCCTCTCTTTGCAACCACCACGCCAAGGACGCCGCTCCCCCACCTGCTCCCCCTTTTTAACCCCAAGTGAAACCCTAACCTCTCTCCCTCTTCGCGCCGCCGCACCCATCTCGCTCTCCTTTTTCTTCTCTGTGAGCGAGCCCGTGAGCTCCTCGCCGGCGCCCCGTCGTCTCCGGCCACCCCTCGCCATGCCGAGAGCACCAGGAGCTCCGCCTCGTTGCTCTCTTTCTCCGGTCGCAAGGAATCGCACCGGGGACGCCCCAATCGACCTCGCCGACCTCGTTCCCCCCTCAGCACCTGCGGCCAAAATCGTCAATTCCGGCCAACCTCGACGACCGCCGGCCAAACCGACCACGCCATCGCGCTCAGGGTAACGTTGCGCACCCTCTGGACATCCTCTGCCTCTCTATCGCTTCCGTTTTGCTACTCCTCGTCGGTGACCGACGTTCTTCCCCGCAGATCCTCGCCGTCGGCAGAGTTCCGGCGACCTCCTGCAAGCGGCGCCACCTCTCCTAGGTCCGCGCCGACGAGGCATCTCCGTTGCTTCCTCTAGCGCGTCCTGGGACGCCTCCTTTCGCCCGCGCGTGCCGGCCCGAGCCGTGGTGACCGCCGTCCTGTGCGCATGCTTTCTGCCGAACAGGTTCTGTGCGTGCACGCACGCTTCGCCAGCGTGGCCGCCGCGTGGCCCGCGGGCCCCCTCGTCAGCGACTCTGGCTAGCAACCAGCGCGGTGAGGAAAACCTTCCCAGATCCAGATCTAGCAATCTTGCTCTGAACCCCCTGCATCTTTTGAAGTCTCTACCCGCAGCCCTCCCCCCTGACAGATTCCATGAAAACCCCCTGGCCCTTTTACAAATTAACCCGGGGTCCTTCCCCCTTTCTGGAAATTATTTCCAGGCCCTTTTCCATTTAATAAAATCTGTTTCTATAATTTAAAATGCTGAAACCCTATTTTGTTAATAACTTTTAATCTGTAATTCATATGAAAATGTGTTATACATCAATTTTGATCAGAAAAATGCAAGGAACATTAATATGCCATCCATGCTTGCTGTTTCCTTATGTATCATATAAATTCGTGATAGTTTGCATTATCACCTAATATGGAACATATGGAATATGTGGGATATTATATATATGTTGTCCCGGTTCCATTTAACTTTGATATAGCTCACCCCTGCCATGTTTGATATGCTAATCCACCCTTAAATTTGCCGGTAGAAAATGCAACTCCAACTCCAATTTGCTTGTCCGGGGTTCCGACTCCGCTTAAATTGGATAAGTGCATCGCATCATCTTGCCATGTCATGCATATCATCTTGATCATGCCGATTCTTTATCCGTAGTAGTAAGACTTGCATGCGTTGTGTGTTCCAGCATTTGCTTCTTCCCGGATAGGATCACGAAGTGTTGATGTGAGATACGACGAGTTCTCCGACAAGTTCTTCTGCAGCTTTCCACAGGCGAGCCCTCTCTCTTCACCTATTTTACTCTCTCCCTCGCATTGCTATCCTTATGTTGCGCTTCTTTATCGAGTCACGTGTCCTATCCACTTGTTTACCATAATAATCCTATATGTATCATTCCTTACCCATAGCCGTTGCTTGATGTTTGAGCCTTGCGAGTCGTAGGCGTGTTTAGGCTCTGTTGTTTATCTCGATCTGATATCGGGATATGTTGAGTTGTTGGGAGGCTATCACATGCTATATCAGTTGTTGGAGATACACATGCTTTACTTAATTGTTAACAACTAAAATTGTAAGCAGAGGCATCTATGAGCCCCTTTGCGAAAGCATCGGAACTTTGACTCGCTAATGTCCCCTAGGACCCGAGTTCTTGTTATCTGTTCCGAGACTGAGCGCTCTACCCATGCGTGGGGATTCACTGGGACCCCCCTCACCCATTACCTTTTCTCAAGTTAGTTGAAAAGGGGGCCACAACCTTGGTTTTATTTGGCGCATGCATGTTTATTACTGTTGCCTTCGGGTGTTTACTTCCTGTTGCCTTCGGGTGGTTTATTTCTGTACTGCACCGCATAATTGCTAGACGACTTATCTAGTGCTTGGCCGTTAGTGCCCGCCTAGACGCCTACGCAACCTGCGGGTCCGCCTCGGAGTACGGCCGGACTTCGTCACGGGTAGCTTAGTTGGGTGGCCCCCTAGACTTTCTTGTTGAACTGGGAACGGTCTTGTTGTGAGACATCCACCTGTCGTAAGTGGGTCGAGCATGCGTATGGTTACATTTGGGCAACCCCTGCAGGGTGTACATCTTATCGATAAGCCGTGTCCGCGGTTATGGATGACTTGGAATTGTATAGCTTGATCATAGAACAACTTACACCGTTACCGTGTTGCTAATAATCTGTTAATAACTTGCGTAGTAATATAGCACTACTACAACCGATACCTAATAAAACTTGTCCACCGTTGAGTGCCTTTTACATTGCCTCTTCGCAATTGTTGAAGGGGATATGTGTAATCGGCTGGGTTATGTCTGTGTAGTATTTTACCTGTTACCTTATGCGCTCTCTTATCTTATCTGAGTAGACGGATGTTGTAGTGTGTCTCTATTGGTTATGGTTTTGCTGCCGCTAAACCTACCATATAGCCCCAGGCGATATATATATATATATATACTCGCTCGGCGAGCATAGCCATTTCTAGTCTCGCTAAGTACGTGCCGGAGTTCGTTCCTTGGTACTTACTCTCGCCTTTTCCCCTTTCTCTTTTGCTTCCTCCCTTTTGTCGGCAACCGATGGCCCGACTTTGACAGGTACGAGATGACGACGTTAGCAAGGTTACCCTTCCGGCTTGGCCTGGGCAGGGTTATGGATGCCACTGGTTATCTTCAGGACTCTTAATCCAATTTGTATCTTGTCCGTACTTGGACGTATTCGATCTTCTGTATGATTTGGATCTTTGTATTGTATATTTGTATCTTGACTCGTTGGAGTCGTTGTTGTAATATATGTATCTTGTGGGCTCTATTGTAATCCTGTTGTAATGTTACCGCTCGTGTTAATTCCTCTGGCATCACGTGTGTGATTCGTCGCGCACGTCGTGTCGGAGGGCGTCTCTGGATCGATATCGTGCGGATTTCGGCGGGATCGCTGGAATCCTCATGGTACCGGTTCCGGGGCGTCACACCGGCCCACTATCTTGATGGGCCGGCCCACTTGCTACATGGTGGACCCCACATACTAAATGGGCCGACCCTTTAAGAGGAAAGTGGGACCCACCTGTGTTTTTGGCCCGGCCCACTAGCGTGTTGGGCCGGCCCACTTGCTATATGGTGGACCCCACATACTAAATGGGCCGACCCTTTAACAGGAAAGTGGGACCCACCTGTGCTTTTGGCCCGGCCCACTATCTTGTTGGGCCGGCCCACTTGCTATATGGTGGACCCCACATACTAAATGGGCCGGCCCTTTAACAGGAAAGTGGGACCCACCTGTGCTTTTGGCCCGGCCCATTTGATCTAATGTGGACCCTACGTACTAAATGGGCCGGCCCGATAGCAGGAAAGTGGGACCCACATGCTAATTGGGCCGACCCAATAACTTCTTGGGCCGGCCCACTTGCTTTAATGTGGACCCCACTTGGTAAATGGGCCAGCCCGATACCATGAAAGTGGGTCCCACATGTCTTGTGGGCCGGCCCTTTTGCCTGTTGACTGGTCAAACGAGTGCATTCGGCCCAGCCCACATGCTTAGTGGTCCGGCCCATTATTGTTTTGACCAGTCAACCTTAGAGGTTAGGCCCGGCCCACGTAACTAATGGACCAGCCCAGCTATATAGTTGACCGGTCAAACTAAGTCAGCTGGCCCGGCCCGCAAACTTAATGGGCCGGCCCGCTTAAGACGTGGCATGCCTCGTGTGGGCCTACCATCTACCACGGGGTTTCAGCGGTTAACGCCGTTAACTGCCAGTTAACGGCGTCTGCCACGTGTCACTTTGAATGACGTCAGCAGTCAACGGGCTCCCGGAAACACTTCTGCAACGGTCCGATTTTCCGTGGCGGAAGGGCGCCCAAGCGCGACGGACTGAAAAAATCGTCGTAGGACTTTGCCTGACGCAGTTTCGACAACAGAACCCATATCGTCGGGTTAGGCCCATAGGCGACGAAAAATACCCCTTAGCGGACGATTTTGGGACGTTGTCTATCAGAACTTTTCTTGTAGTGTTTTGGGTTGCGAAACTTATGTAAAAAAGTTACAACCTGACAAGCTAGAACCCAAAGCGGAGAAATGCGTCTTCATAGGATACCCTAAGGAAACTATTGGGTATACTTTCTATCACAGATCCGAAGGCAAAATCTTTGTTGCTCAGAACGGATCCTTTCTTGAGAAGGAGTTTTCTCACTCAAGAAGTGACTGGAAGGAAAGTAGAACTCGAGGAGATTACTGAACCTTCTCTCATAGATCAGAGTAGCGCACTACCGGAAGATGTTCCTGTATAGCCTACACCGGTAAGAGAGGAAGCAAATGATAATGATCATGAAACTTCGAACGAGGAAACTACTGAACCTCGCAGATCGACGAGGGAACGTACCACTCCTGATTGGTATGATCCCTATCTAAATGTCATGATTGTGGACAACAATAATGAAGACCCCGCGACGTATGAAGAAGCGATGATGAGCCCAGATTCCAACAAATGGCATGAAGCCATGAAATCCGAAATGGGATCCATGTATGATAACAAAGTATGGACTTTGGTAGACTTACCTGATAGCCGCAAGGCTGTCGAGAATAAATGGATCTTTAAGAGAAGAACAGATGCTGATGGTAATATTACTGTCTATAAAGCTCGACGTGTCGCAAATGGTTTTCGACAAATTCAAGGAGTTGACTACGATGAGACTTTCTCACCTGTAGCGAAGCTAAAGTCTCTGAGGATTTTGTGAGCAATAGCTGCATTTTTCGATTATGAGATTTGGCAGATGGATGTCAAAATGGCGTTCCTTAATGGTGACATTGAGGAAGAGTTGTATATGGTACAACCCAAAGGTTTTGTCGATCCTAAAAATGCTAACAAGGTATGCAAACTTCAGCGTTCCATTTATGGACTGAAGCAAGCATCCCGGAGTTGGAACCGACGCTTTGATAAGGTGATCAAAGACTTCGGGTTTATATAGTGTCATGGAGAGGCCTGTATTTACAAGAAAGTGAGTGGGAGCTCTGTAGCGTTCCTGATATTATATGTAGATGACATATTATTGATTGGGAATGATATAGAACTATTAAGCAGTGTAAAAGGTTATTTGAATAAGTGTTTTTCAATGAAAGACCTTGGTTAAGCAGCGTACATTTTAGGCATCAAGATTTATAGAGATAGATCAAGACGCCTAATAGGGCTTTCACATAGTACATACCTGGACAAGATTCTAAAGAAGTTTAGAATGGATGAAAGCAAGAAAGGGTTCTTGCCTATGTTGCCAGGTAAGGTCTTGAGTAAGACTCAAGGTCCAGCTACGGCAGAAGAAAGAGAAAGGATGAATCAGATCCCCTATGCCTCGGCAGTAGGCTCTATCATGTATGCTATGCTGTGTACTAGACCGGATATCGCCCATGCTGTTAATTTGACCAGCAGATATCAAAGTGATCCAGGAATGGAACACTGGACATCGGTCAAGAATATCCTAAAGTACTTGAAAAGGACTAAGGATATGTTTCTTTGTTATGGAGGTGACCAAGAGCTCATTGTAACCAGTTACACCGATGCAAGTTGGAACACTGATCCTGATGACTCTAAGTCTCAGTCTCGGTACGTGTTTATATTGAATGGTGATGTAGTTAGTTGCAGTAGCTCCAAGCAGTGCACGGTGGCGAAGTCTTCAACTGAATCGGAATACATAGCGGCTTCGGAGGCTTCATCGGAAGCGGTATGGATGATGAGGTTCATTGTTGAGCTTGGTGTGGTTCCTAGTGCATTGGACCCACTAGTAATTTATTGTGACAACATGGGTGCCATCGCCAATGCACAAGAACCAAGGTCACACAAGAAGCTGAAGCATATCAAGCTGCGTTTTCATTTGATTCGCGAGTACATCGAAGATGGAGAAGTAAATATTTGCAAATTACACACAGATCTGAATGTGGCAGATCCGTTGACTAAAGCTCTCCCTAGGGTAAAGCATGACCAACACCAGAATGCCATGGGTGTTAGGTACCTTACAGTGTAATCTACATTATTGACTCTAGTGCAAGTGGGAGACTGTTGGAGATATGCCCAAGAGGCAATAATAAAGTGATTATTATATATCTTTATGTTTATGATAAATGTTTACATACCATGCTATTATTGTATTAACCGAAACATTGATACATGTGTGTTATGTGAACAACAAGGAGTCCCTAGTAAGCCTCTTGTATAACTAACTTGTTGATTAATAGATGATCATAGTTTCATGATCATGAACATTGGATGTTATTAATAACAAGGTTATGTCATTAGATGAATGATATAATGGACACACCCATTTAAGCGTAGCATAAGATCACGTCATTAAGTTCAATTTGCTATAAGCTTTCGATACATAGTTACCTAGTCCTTCGACCATGAGATCATGTAAATCACTTATATCGGAAGGGTACTTTGATTACACCAAACGCCACTGCGTAAATGGGTGGTTATAAAGGTGGGATTAGGTATTCGGAAAGTATGAGTTGATGCATATGGATCAAGAGTGGGATTTGTCCATCCCGATGACGGATAGATATACTCTGGTCCCTCTCGGTGGAATGTCGTCTGATTAGCTTGCAAGGATGTGACTTGGTCACAAGAGACGACATGCCACGGTACGAGTAAAGAGTACTTGTCGGAGACGAGGTTGAACAAGGTATGGAGATACCGATGATCAAACCTCGGACAAGTAAATATCGCGTGACAAAGGGAATCGGTATCGTATGTAAATGGTTCAATCGATCACTAAGTTACCGTTGAATGTGTGGGAGCCATTATGGATCTCCAGATCCCACTATTGGTTATTGGTCGGAGAAGAGTCTCAACCATGTCTGCATAGTTCACGAACCGTAGGGTGACACACTTAAGGTTTGATGTCGTTTTAAGTAGATATGGAATATGGAATGGAGTTCAAAGTTTTGTTCGGAGTCTCGGATGGGATCCAGGACATCACGAGGAGGTCCGGAATGGTCCGGAGAATAAGATTCATATATAGGAAGTCACTTTCCATGTTTGGAAATGATCCGGTGTTTTTATGGAAGGTTCTAGAAGGTTCTAGAAAAGTCCGGAAGAAATCACCATGGAAGGTGGAGTCCCCGGGACTCCACCTAGCTTGGTCGGCCAGCCAAAGGGGGAGGAGTCCCAGGTGGACTCCACCATAGGGGGCCGGTGATACGTCTCCAACGTATCGATAATTTCTTGTGTTCCATGCCACATTATTGATGTTATCTACATGTTATATGCACACTTTATGTCATATTCGTGCATTTTCTGGAACTAACCTATTAACAAGATGCCGAAGTGCCGGTTCCTGTTTTCTCGCTGTTTTTGGTTTCAGAAATCCTAGTAACGAAATATTCTCGGAATCGGACGAAATCAACGCCCGAGGTTCCTATTTTACCGGAAGCATCCGGAACACACGAGAACCGCCGGAGAAGGAGGGCGGGGCCACCACACCACACCCCGGCGCGGCCAAGGGGGCGCGCCCCCTAGGGTGTGGGCCCCCGAAGCCCTCCCGCGCCGCCTCTCCGCCTATATAAAGCCCCCGACCTAAAAACCTCGGGGCGTTCGACGAAAACCACAAAAACCTTCCGGAGCCGCCGCCATCGCGAAGCCAAGATCCGGGGACAGGAGTCTCCGTTCCGGCACCCTGCCGGAGCGGGGAAGTGCCCCGGAAGGCTTCTCCATCGACACCGCTGCCATCTCCACCGCCATCTTCATCACCGCTGCTGCTCCCATGAGGAGGGAGTAGTTCTCCATCGAGGCTCGGGGCTGTACCGGTAGCTATGTGGTTCATCTCTCTCCTATGTGCTTCAATACAATAATCTCATGAGCTGCCTTACATGATTGAGATTCATATGATGATGCTTGTAATCTAGATGTTATTATGCTAGTCAAGTGAGTTTTACTTATGTGATCTCCGGAGACTCCTTGTCCCACGTGTGTAAAGGTGACGAGTGTGTGCACCGTGTGGGTCTCTTAGGCCATATTTCACGAGAATACTTACTCAATGTTGAATGGCATAGTGAGGTGCTTATTTATATCTCTTTATGATTGCAACATGTTTTGTATCACAATTTATCTATGTGCTACTCTAGTGATTTGTTATTAAAGTAGTTTATTCCTCCTGCACGTGTGCAAAGGTGACAGATGTGTGCACCGTGTTAGTACTTGGTTTATGCTATGATCATGATCTCTTGTAGATTGCGAAGTTAACTATTGCTATGATAATATTGATGTGATCTATTCCTCCTACATATGCATGAAGGTGACGAGTGTGCATGCTATGCTAGTACTTGGTTTAGTCTCGTTGATCTATCTTACACTAAAGGTTACTAAAATATGAGCATTATTGTGGAGCTTGTTAACTCCGGCATTGAGGGTTCGTGTAATCCTACGCAATGTGTTCATCATCCAACAAGAGTGTAGAGTATGCATTTATCTGTTCTGTTATGTGATCAATGTTGAGAGTGTCCACTAGTGAAAGTCTATTCCCTAGGCCTTGTTCCTAAATACTGCTATTGATACTTGTTTACTGTTTTACTGCGTTACTACTGCTACATTACTACTGCTTGTTTACTGTCCTGGGCAAAGCACTTTTCTGGTGTCGTTGCCGTTGCTACTGCTTATTCATACCACCTGTATTTCACTATCTCTTCGCCGAACTAGTGCACCTATTAGGTGTGTTGGGGACACAAGAGACTTCTTGCTTTGTGGTTGCGGGGTTGCATGAGAGGGATATCTTTGACCTCTTCCTCCCTGAGTTCGATAAACCTTGGGTATCCACTTAAGGGAAACTTGCTGCTGTTCTACAAACCTCTGCTCTTGGAGGCCCAACACTGTCTACAAGAATAGAAGCTCCCGTAGACATCAGCCGGCCACCCCACCAAGGGAAAGGGGAGAGTCCCACCCCAAGTAGGATTCGTCCATATGGCAGTTTTTGAATTGGGGACTTATTCGAAGACTTGGGCAAACCCTTGGGGGTTCCACCTATATAATGAGGGGCAAGGGGAGGGGCCCGGCCACCACAAGACAACCTTGGCCGCACCCCATAGAGGCACCAAGGCCGGCGCCCCCTCTCCCCAAACCCTAGCCGCCCCTCCTTGATGTCTACGGGTGCTTCTATTCTTGTAGACGGTGTTGGGCCTCCAAGAGCAGAGGTTTGTAGAACAGCAGCAAGTTTCCCTTAAGTGGATCACCCAAGGTTTATCGAACTCAGGGAGGAAGAGGTCAAAGATATCCCTCTCAAGCAACCCTGCAATCACGATACAAGAAGTCTCTTGTGTCCCCAACACACCTAATACACTTGTCAGATGTATAGGTGCACTAGTTCGGCGAAGAGATAGTGAAATACAAGTAGTATGGATGTATATGGGTGGTAATAGCAATTTGAATAAAATATGGCAGCGAGTAAACATGCAACGTAACAAGTAAATAAACGGAGTTTCGATGCTTAGAAATAAGGCCTAGGGATCATACTTTTACTAGTGGACACTCTCAACATTGATCACATAATAAAACCACTCTACACTCTCTTGTTGGATGATGAACACCACTAATTGCGTAGGGCTACAAGAGCACCTCAATGCCGGAGTTAACAAGCTCCACAACATTCGATGTTCATATTTAAATAACCTTAGAGTGCATGATAGATCATTGCAATTACACCAAGTACTAACATAGCATGCACACTTGTCACCATCACACTTGTGAAGGAGGAATAGATCACATCAATACTATCATAGCAATAATTAACTTCATAATCTACAAGAGATTACAATCATAACCTACGCCAAGTACTACATGATGAACACACTGTCACCTTTACACCATGGAGGAGGAATAGAGTACTTTAATAACATCACTAGAGTAAAACATAGATGAATAGTGATACAAAACTCATATGAATCTCAATCATGTAAGGCAGCTCATGAGATCATTGTATTGAAGTACATAGGAGAGAGATTAACCACATAGCTACCGGTACAGCCCCGAGCCTCGATGGAGAACTACTCCCTCCTCATGGGAGACAGCAGCGGTGATGAAGATGGCGGTGGTGTCGATGGAGGAGCCTTCCGGGGGCACTTCCCCGTCCCCGCGGCGTGCCGGAACAGAGACTCCTGTCCCCCAGATCTTGGCTTCGCGATGGCGGCGGCTCTGGAAGGTTTCTCGTACCGTGGCTTTTCCGTATCGAAGATTTAGGTCGAGGACCTTTAAATAGGCGAAGAGGCGGAGTCGGAAGGCTGACGGGGGCACCACACAATAGGGGGGCGCGCCCCCCCCCTTGGGCCGCGCCGCCCTAGCGTCTGGTGGCCCTGTGGCCCCCCTCTGGCCCCTCTCGGTTGTTCTGGAAGCTCCGTGGATTTCTAAGATGCTGGGCGTTGATTTCGTCCAATTCCGAGAATATTTCCTTACTAGGATTTCTGAAACCAAAAACAGCAGAAAACAACAACTGGCCCTTCGGCATCTCGTCAATAGGTTAGTTCCGGAAAATGCATAAATATGACATATAATGTGTATAAAACATGTGAGAATCATCATAAAATTATAGATACGTTTGAGACGTATCAAGCATCCCCAAGCTTAGTTCCTACTCGCCCTCGAGTAGGTAAACAATAACAAAGATAATTTCTTAAGTGACATGCTATCATAATCTTGATCAATACTATTGTAAGCATATGAGATGAATGCAGCGATTCGAAGCAATGGTGAAGATAATGAGTAAACAAATGAATCATATAGCAAAGACTTTTCATGAATAATACTTTCAAGACAAGCATCAATAAGACTTGCATAAGAGTTACTCATAATGCAATAAATTCAAAGTAAAGGTATTGAAGCAACACAAATGAAGATTAAGTTTCAGCGGTTGCTTTCAACTTCAACATGTATATCTCATGGATAATTGTCAACATAAAGCAATATAACAAGTGCAATAAGTAAACATGTAAGAATCAATGCACACAGTTGATACAAGTGTTTGCTTCTAAGATAGAAAGAATAGGTGAACTGACTCAACAATAAAGTAGAAGAAAGGCCCTTCGCAGAGGGAAGCATGGATTAAATCATGTGCTAGAGCTTTTTAAGTTTTGAAATCATATAGAGAGCATAAAAGTAAAGTTTTGAGAGGTGTTTGTTGTTGTCAACGAGTGGTAGTGGGCACTCTAACTACCTCATCAACCAGACTTTCAAGAGCGGCTCCCATGAAGGACGTTATCTCTACCAGCAAGGTAGATCATCCCTCTTCTCTTTTGTTTACACATGTAATTTAGTTTTATTTATGGATGACACTCCTCCCAACCTTTTGCTTACACAAGCCATGGCCAACCGAATCCTCGGGTGCTTTCCAACATTCACATACCATGGAGGAGTGTCTATTTGCAAAATTAAGTTGCTTACTGATGAATCAGGGCAAAGCATGTGAAGAGAATTATTAATGCAAGTTAATTAATTGGGGCTGGGCACCCCATTGCCAGCTCTTTTTGCAAAATTATTGGATAAGCGGATATGCCACTAGTCCATTGGTGAAAGTCTGTCCGAAGATAAACACCACATACTTCCTCATGAGCTATAAAACATTGACACAAATAAGAGATAATATCTTTTGAATTGTTTAAAGGTAGCACATGAAGTATTTGCTTGGAATGGCAGAGAAATACCATGTAGTAGGTAGGTATGGTGGACACAAATGGCATGGTTATTGGCTCAAGGATTTGGATGCACGAGAAGAATTCCTCTCAATACAAGGCTAGGCTAGCAAGGTTGTTTGAAGCAAACTCAAGTATAAAACGGTGCAGCAAGACTCACATATGAACATATTGTAAGTATTATAAGACTTTACATCGTCTCCTTGTTGTTCAAACACCTTAACCAGAAAATATCTAGACTCTAGAGACCAATCATGCAAACCAAATTTTAACAAGCTCTATGTAGTTCTACATTAATAGGTGCAAAGTACATGATGCAAGATCTTAAACATGATCTATATGAGCACAACAATTGCCAAGTATCACATTTATTCAAGACATTAAACCATTTACCACATGCGGCATTTTCTGTTTCCAACCATATAACAATGAATGAAGCAGTTTCAACCTTCGCCATGAACATTAAGAATAAAGCTAAGAACACATGTGTTCATATGCAACAGCGGAGCGTGTCTCTCTTCCACACAAGCATGAATTTATTCAGAGAATGAAAATAACAAAACGAAAAATAAAAGCACACAGACGCTCCAAGTAAAGTACATAAGATGTGACTGAATAAAAATATAGTTTCAAGAGAAATGACCTGATAAATTGTCGATGAAGAAGGGGATGCCTTGGGCATCCCCAAGCTTAGACGCTTGAGTCTTCTCGAAATATGCAGGGATGAACCACGGGGGCATCCCCAAGCTTAGACTTTTCGCTCTTCTTGATCATAGTATATCATCCTCCTCTCTTGACCCTTGAAAACTTCCTCCACACCAAACTCAAAACAAACTCATTAGAGGGTTAGTGCATAATCAAAAATTCACATATTCAGAGGTGACACAATCATTCTTAACATTTCTGGACATTGCTCAAAGCTACTGGAAGATAATGGAACAAAGAAATCCATCCAACACAGCGAAAGAGGCAATGCGAAATAAAAGGCAGAATCTGTCAAAACAGAACAATCCGTAAAGACGAATTTTTAAGAGGCACCAGACTTGCTCAGATGAAAATGCTCAAATTGAATGAAAGTTGCGTACATATCTGAGGATCACGCACATAAATTGGCAGATTTTTCTGAGTCACCTACAGAGAAAACTTCCCAAATTC
The DNA here is from genome assembly GCF_022539505.1 of Lolium rigidum. NCBI lineage: Eukaryota > Viridiplantae > Streptophyta > Magnoliopsida > Poales > Poaceae > Lolium > Lolium rigidum. Next base: position 182,849,789 of record NC_061508.1, read on the forward strand.
GTGACAGCAAGAAATCTGTTTCTGCGCGGTAATCCAAACCTAGTATGAACCTTACTATCAAAGACTTTACTTGGCACAACAATGCAATAAAATAAAGATAAGGAGAGGTTGCTACAGTAGTAAACAACTTCCAAGACTCAAATATAAAACAAAATTGCTGTAGTAAAATAAAAACATGGGTTATCTCCCAAGAAGTGCTTTCTTTATAGCCATTAAGATGGGCTCAACAGTTTTAATGATGCACTCCCAAGAAGTAAGAGTTGAAGCAAAAGAGAGCATCAAGAAGCAAGTATGAAACAAATTTAAGCCTAACCCACTTCCTATGGGAAGGAATCTTATACACAAATAAATTCATGAGGAGCAAAGCGACAAGCATAGGAGAATAAAACACGAGTAACTTCAAGATTCTCAACATAGAGAGGGGAAACTTAATATTATTAAGAAGCATATAACCGTGTTTCCCTCTCTCATAATAACTTTCAGTAGCATCATTGATGAAATCCACAATATACCCATCACTTAAAACATTCTTATCATGGTTCGTATGCATAAAAGTATCATTAATTTTGGCATAGGAAGAGTTCTTCTCATTAATAGTAATTGGAGCAAGATTATTATCAAGAATTTGAACATGGTAAACAAGTTGCATACTAATGGAATTGTTTTTAGCAATCCAATCATAACTATGACAAGTTTCATAAGGATAGTTATAACCTATATGATAGCATTCTTTATAATAATCATCAAAGATTGGAGGCATAGCGTCATCATAAGAAATAGAATAGTTATCTTTCACAGTATGTTCATCTGTGACCATACCATCGTTGTTACTAGAAGGAGATGTATCAAACATATAATGATCAGTAGCAAAAGGATTTTCAAACACCTCATCCCCAAACTTAGAGCTTTCTATATCATTATGGGAGGAAGCATGGATAGTACTAATACTATGGCAATTATTAACATCATCATTTTCAGAATTAGTTTCCCAGAGATTTCCAATATCAAAAGTAGTGTGTTCTTTCAAATCATGATCACTAATGTAGGTAAAGGGCATAGGAAGATCATTGTACTCAGATTCATTATCATAATAATCATTAGGAGCAACATACTTACGGTTACCTATCGTTATCTCATACACGCGGGGATATGCCGTTACCTCTTTCTCTTTATTCCCCTTCTTCTTCTTCTTCTTCTTCTTCTTCTTCTTCTTTTTCGTTCCCTTCTTCTTCTTCTTTTCTTTCTCCTCGTTCCCTTCTTTAGGAGGAAGAGGCTTGAAGAGGGGCTCCTCCACATAACCTGATTTATTTCCAGAAACAGTAGAAGAAACTTGGGAGGATTCCTCCTTTTCATTAATAAGTTCAAAACACACAGAGGTCCTATCATATTTTGGCAAAGTGTCATCTTCTAAAATATTTTGTATGTAAGTATTTGTATGGAAATTATCAATGCAATAAGAAAAACACCCACGCAGGACATCATCAATATCAAGATCACTCATATGTAACAAAGAGATTTTTCTTGATAACTCTTCACACCATAAAAATAAAGTAAGTTCATCATGCTGATTAGGAGTAATTTCATCATCACAAAACAAATTTGCAGCACTCGTGGGGTTCGAATTATCATTGGAGGAGCATTGAAAATTAAAATGACCCACTATATGGCAAAGTTCACAAATAAAAGGATAGCGGGCACAAATTTTTTACCAAGATCATCTAGAGCCCTAGACCACTTTCTAATTTTTTCATTAATATGGTGGATACAATATTCATTATCGATTTGATTAATTCCACAGGGTCTATGCATTCCACAAAAATTAACATGCTTATAAGAAATAGTATTTTCAGAAGTTTGGGCATGCTTATTGTAATCATTAATAACAATTTCATCCTTCATGCAAGCATCTTTAAAAGGTTCATGATACTTATCAAAATTCTTCCTGGGCTATTCAAAATGAGAGGCAAAAGCTTTATAAAGATTTGCAACAACTTGAGAGTCAAGACCATAAGTAGAACTCATATTTCGAATTTTATCAGTATCCATAAAAGTTTCAATGCATTCATAATCATAATTTATACTCGACTCTTTACCTTTGTTGTTCTCCCATCCTTCAGTATTCTCCTGAATCCGATCAAGAAGGTCCCTTTTAAACTCTTCTTCATTGCGCGTAAATGATCCAGAACAAGTAGTATCTAGCAAGGTTTTATCTTGAAAAGAAAGTCTTGCATAGAAATTATCAATGATGATATTACCAGGAAGCTCATGAGTGGGGCATTTGAGCATTAAAGACTTCAATCTCCCCCATGCTTGGGCAATACTCTCTTCATCATGGGGCCAGAAATTATATATGCGGTTTCGGTCTTTGTGAATTTCGCTTGGAGGATAGAATTTAGAATAAAATAGAGGCACAATATCCTTCCAATGAAGAGAATGCCCATCCTTCAGCAGTTTATACCAATGCGCCGCTTTACCAGACAGCGATATAGAGAATAGTTTCTTCCTAACTTCATCCATAGAGATACCTGCACACTTGAATAACCCGCATAATTCATGCAAAAACACTAAATGATCTCCAGGATGGACAGTTCCATCCCCTTCATAGCGGTTATCCATAACATGTTCAATAATTTTCATAGGTATTTTATATGAAACACTTTCAGCAGGTGGATTTAAAATATCAGAAGCATCATTAGAGTTATCGCATATGGGAGATAAAGCATTATCAGAGCAAAATATTTCTTCCAAAGCTGAGGAGCAAAAAAGATTATTTTTATATAAACTAGCTTCCCCAAGCTCAGACTTTTCCATAGCATTAGCAGTAATTGCATTCATACTAATAACATTGCTACTATCATGCAAGTAAGGTTCCATAGGTTTTTTAATTTTCGCATCAAACAATTCATATCTTAACTCAGGAAATAGATTAAAAAGCTCATTGTTGTTTTCCATTATGCCTAACTAGTGAAAAATAAAAACAAGAAACAAAAAGATGCAATTGCAGGATCTAAAGGAAATAGCTTCGAGCACACACACAACGTCAACAGAAAAGTACTTAGTTACCTGGGACCGGAGTATGAGTGCCTTTTACCTTTCCTCCCCGGCAACGGCGCTAGAAAAGTGCTTGATGTCTACGGGTGCTTCTATTCTTGTAGACAGTGTTGGGCCTCCAAGAGCAGAGGTTTGTAGAACAGCAGCAAGTTTCCCTTAAGTGGATCACCCAAGGTTTATCGAACTCAGGGAGGAAGAGGTCAAAGATATCCCTCTCAAGCAACCGTGCAATCACGATACAAGAAGTCTCTTGTGTCCCCAACACACCTAATACACTTGTCAGATGTATAGGTGCACTAGTTCGGCCAAGAGATAGTGAAATACAAGTAGTATGGATGTATATGAGTGGTAATAGCAATCTGAATAAAATATGGCAGCGAGTAAACATGCAACAAAACAGTAAATAAATGGAGTTTTGATGCTTAGAAATAAGGCCTAGGGATCATACTTTTACTAGTGGACACTCTCAACATTGATCACATAATAAAACCACTCTACACTCTCTTGTTGGATGATGAACACCACTAATTTTGTAGGGCTACAAGAGCACCTCAATGCCGGAGTTAACAAGCTCCACAACATTCGATGTTCATATTTAAATAAACTTAGAGTGCATGATAGATCATTGCAATTACACCAAGTACCAACATAGCATGCACACTGTCACCATCACACTATGAAGGAGGAATAGATCACATCAATACTATCATATCAATAATTAACTTCATAATCTACAAGAGATTACAATCATAACCTACGCCAAGTACTACATGATGCACACACTGGTCACCTTTACACCATGGAGGAGGAATAGAGTACTTTAATAACATCACTAGAGTAACACATAGATGAATAGTGATACAAAACTCATATGAATCTCAATCATGTAAGGCAGCTCATGAGATCATTGTATTGAAGTACATAGGAGAGAGATTAACCACATAGCTACCGGTACAGCCCCGAGCCTCGATGGAGAACTACTCCCTCCTCATGGGAGACAGCAGCGGTGATGAAGATGGCGGTGGTGTCGATGGAGGAGCCTTCCGGGGCACTTCCCCGTCCCGGCGGCGTGCCGGAACAGAGACTCCTGTCCCCCAGATCTTGGCTTCGCGATGGCGGCGGCTCTGGAAGGTTTCTCGTACCGTGGCTTTTCCGTATCGAAGATTTAGGTCGAGGACCTTTAAATAGGCGAAGAGTCGGAGTCGGAAGGCTGACGAGGGCACCACACAATAGGGGGGCGCGCCCCCCCTTGGGCCGCGCCGGCCTAGCGTCTGGTGGCCCTGTGGCCCCCCTCTGGTCCCTCTCGGGTGTTCTGGAAGCTCCGTGGATTTCTAAGATGTTGGGCGTTGATTTCGTCCAATTCCGAGAATATTTCCTTACTAGGATTTCTGAAACCAAAAACAGCAGAAAACAGCCAAGCGGCCCTTCGGCATCTCGTCAATAGGTTAGTTCCGGAAAATGCATAAATATGACATATAATGTGTATAAAACATGTGAGTATCATCATAAAAGTAGCATGGAACATAAGAAATTATAGATACGTTTGAGACGTATCACTCCTCCACATACAACTCTAGTAGCGCTTAGGCGAAGCCCTGCCGGAGTTCTCGACCACCACTGCCACCAAGCCGTCGTGCTGTCCGAGGAGGATCTACTACTTCCGCTTCCCGCTGGAACGGGGAGAAGGACGCCGTCATCAACACCGAACGTGTGACCGAGTACAGAGGTGCTGCCCGACGGTGGCACCGTCAAGATCTTCCACGCACTTTTGAAAGCGGCAAGTGATCATCTTCTGCAACAACGAGATCTACTCTTGTAGGCTTTGGAAATCTTCGAGGCTTAGTCTCATGATCTTCTCGTTGCTCCCATCTTCTAGATTGCATCTTGGCTTGGTTTTCGTTCTTGCGGTAGGAAATTTTTTGTTTTCTATGCTACGAATCCCATCACTCTGCTGCTAGGATATCATGTATATTCATATTCTTGACCCCTGGCTTGATTACTATGAGTAATCCTTGCATTCTGCAAGAACCAGTGCCTCTGGTGTGTTGCTCATTGAGCTGTGATTCATGGTGATGCTCCATTGAGCATGATTATTGGCTAGACAGCTCCATCCCTTGATAGTGTGCTTCTGCATACAATTATATCTCATATATTTGATTATCTGTGATGTAACTGTTAATGAATTGTTACTATTTGATTTATCTGATCAATGGGTTGGTGCTAGGCTTGGCTCTAGCATGCCCTTGCATGCTCTGTCAAGCCCTGATGATCACATGATCACCAGTTGCTTGCTGATTGACTGCTGTCCTATGGCTTGTGTCTCACTGATGCTCTTCCTTGGCCTGTGTGGCACTCAAGCCTGTGCTGGTGCATGCTCTTGCCTGCTCCAGCACCTGCTGATACTTGCAGTGCTCCTTTGGACCATTTGCAAGTGTCTGGTGCATGGTTTACTTATGTATTTTATTTATCTGTGTAGCCTTGCTTGATTAAATAGATAAATGCGGTGAACTGCTTGTCAGTGATGATCCTATTGTTGGATATATTGGAGCTAGAGGGATGCCAACCACTGGTTGGGAACCCTAGCTCACTTCTGAACCCTATTGCGTGATGATGCAGTGACTTGGTGTGTTGGTATGTGGGTTTGAGGTGGCCCTGACAGCATCCTGATGCTGTCCAAGGGTAGCTCCCCCTCTGTGGCTTTGTTGTGGCTCTCAAATGCTTTCTGGTTGATCCATGATTGGATTTCCAGTAGCCTTTGCTGTTGAAAACATAAATAGACACTATATTGTCTATCTGTCTGATGGTGTAGCTAGCTATAGGTGCTAGGTGACTTTGGCTGGCTAGATAGGATCAATCCTTGCTGGATTTCCTTGGTTGTGCCACTTGTTTGACACAACCAGTGTTCCCTTGGATGATTTCCTGTTGGCTTCTCCCATGTTTGCTTGCACCAAATGGATAGCAGCCAAGTGATGATACAAACAGGGTATTCTACCCTTTTTTGCTTCTGTGATAAATGCATATGCTTATTTATGAGCAAAACAACTGCTTGCTCATGATCATCTGGGTATACCTCACTCCAGCTCCTAGATTTATGTGATATTGTAGAGGATTTGCTTCTGGTTGATGATCAAATCTTGCCCTACTCCCCCTTGCTAGCTTGTGATGATCTCCTCCTTGTGGCTTGCTCTACAACAATAGTTCTTGGTGGAACCGTTCTGGATGCTTTGGATGGTTTCGAGGAATTTGGTGTTCTTCCTGTTCTATGGTTCTGGCTGTTCTTACCCTTGGATGATCATGTCGATGGATTCTAGGGTTTGCTGTGAAAAGCTTTTATACTTCCCTCTCTTCACTCCTTTGGTCGACAGCACAGCCTGTGCTGGGTGCTTCACCCCTAGTATGTGTGTGTGTGGAGAGCATGCAGCTAGCCTTGTGAGCTGCTGTGCATGCTCCCAGGTTGGGACTTGGATCCTGTCCTGGTTCCCTCGGCAGACCTGATATTATCCACCAATTTTACCATATTTTCATTAATCTGCCAAGTGGCTTTGCCACTTGGCCTAACTTTTGTTTCTCTGTGTTGTATTTGTTTGCAGGGATGAATTAGATGATCAAATGAAGATCATTCAAGTGTTGATCAAGCAATCCATGAAGACTTACTTGTCTAATTTAGAATTCTGTCAAAAATTGTAATTCTTTTATTTTCATTTTTCATTTATTCATTGGTGTAAGGTGTTGTAATTTGTATAATTCAATTTGGATAATGTAAATGACAATGTAATATGTGTGTTAATCAATAAAACTCAAGGTTTTCTCTAATGAGCTTTAAATATATGTTCTTTTATTTTATATACTTGATTTATTCATTTGTTTATGATTTATCCATTATTTGAATTATAATATACTTAATTGTTGTTTGAATTTGAAATTCAAACATTACTTGTTTGAATTTAATCATGCAACATAAGTTGAGAAGGAAATTGTTCCCCTCTCTTCTCAAAAACCCTAATTGAGTTTAGATAGGTCCAAGTCTATCGCACTCTCGAAACGCTAATCCTATGTGGTGTCGAGAGAGAAACTTGTCCCCCTAAGATGCAAATTTTTCAATAAAGCCTGAAATTTCCCCAGATTTTACGATGCAATGCACATCCCTTCCTAAATTCTACCCCTCGATCATCTCTGATCCTGGGATATTACAGCCTTTCCCCCTTAAAGAAAACTTCGTCCCGAAGTTGTGGTTGTAATACCTGAACAGTTCTGGATAGGATTTCCTCAAATCTTCCTCCTTCTCCTAGGTGGCTTCTCTCTCAGGATGATGCTTCCATTGGATCTTGCAATACTCAATTGCTCTGTTCCTGAGTTGTTTCCAGTTCTCCTCAAGAATCTTGGTTGGCTTCTCGATGTAAGTCAAATCTGGCTGTAGATCTAGCTCATCATGAGATACTGGCTCATCTGGGGTCTTTAGACATCTCTGAAGTTGAGACACTGTTATCACCAGAATTTGACCGGATCAGAGGTGGGCCGCGATCAAGATGGGCTTGAAGATTATATACGGAAGAAA
>NC_061508.1:182857494-182888802 GCF_022539505.1 Lolium rigidum
ATGCTGCCTAGATCGCATCTTGCGATCTAGGCAGCACTAAGCTTATTACGTTGTTCATGCGTTGCTCGTCGTTGAAGCCTTTTTGATGGCGAGCAACGTAGTTATCTTAGATGTGTTAGGGTTAGCATTGTTCTTCGTATCATATGCTTTGTCGTAGTGCAACCCTTATACATCTAGCCGCCCTTACACCTATCTTAGGTGTAGGGGCGGCACCCCGCTTGATCATTATTTAGTAGATCCGATCCGTTACGGTTGCTCCTTGTTCTTCAAGGATTAGTTTAATATCTGCAATAGTTAGGCCTTACAAAGGGTTGGAGGATCCAGCGGCGTGTAGGGTGTAGTTTGCTAGCCCTAGACAGGATGTTCCGGGGATCAACCTCGTGTTGGTTTTTAGGCCCTGTCTAGGATCAGCTTACGATCACCGTATGCGAGCGCAAGGCCCAATCGTGAGTAGGATGATCCGATTATGCGGTGAAAACCCTAAATCATCGTAGATCGCTTTAGCTTTATCTTGATCAAGCAGGACCACCATATATTCGTACACCTCGTACGAATCATGGGTGGATCGGCTCTTTGAGCCGATTCACGGAGACAACTTCGAGAGCCGATCGAGGCTCGTATTTAACGTTTACGTGTATGCCATGCAGGAAACTAAGCGAGGCATCATCCAACACCTTCCTGACCAGGTATAGGTCAGGTGGCACGCCCTTGCGACAGCATCGGACGTGTGACCAGAAGGCTTTGCGGTCCGTCGCTCGGAGGGACCAGGGCCAGCCGCAGTCCTGGGAGATTCCCGGCTCTACGGTGTTGCCCGTCGCTGCCCGCCGGTGGGTTTCTGACCGCAACAGACACATAGAATACATTATGTACTTGGTCTAACCTTCCTGGTAGATCCAATTCAAAGGCTACCCCTCGGTTCTGACTCAATATCTTGAAAGGTCCGATGTATCTAGGGCTAAGCTTCCCCTTTACCCCGAATCTCTGAAGACCTTTCATCGGACTTACCTTAAGGTATACCATATCTCCAACTTTTGGTTCCCATGTCCTTCTCTTCTGATATGCGTAACTCTTCGGTCGGCTCTGAGCTATCTTGAGTCTATCCCTTATGACATCAATGATCTGTTGCTTTTCCTTTACATAGTCTGGATCACACTCCTTGCTTGAACCTGCCTCGTACCACAGATAGGTGACCTACACTTCCTTCCGTACAGAGCTTCAAACGGTGCCATCTTGATACTGCTTTGATAGCTGTTGTTGTAAGAAAACTCTGCTAATGGTAGGTGTTCCTCCCATGATCCTCCGAAGTCTAGGGCACAAGCCCTAAGCATGTCCTCAAGTATCTGGTTTGTCCTCTCAGTTTGTCCTCCCGTTTGTGGATGATAAGCTGTGATGTAGTCCAATTTGGGTCCTAAGGCTTCGTGAAGTTGTTTCGAGAAAGCTGATGTGAACACAGATCCTCGATCTGACACTATCTTCTTCGGAACTCCGTGTTTACTCACAATCTCTTTGGTATAAAGATCTATGAGTTTTGTCCTTTATCCTGCTGGTTTTACTGCTAAGAAATATGCACTTTTCGTCAACCGGTCCACGATTACCCATATCATATCCTTCTTTCTATTTTTCATGGGTAGTCCGGTGATCAAATCCATTCCTATCTCTTCCCACTTCCATTCTGGGATTGGTAAAGGTTGCAATGGACTTGCTGGACTTTGATGTTCTTCCTTCACCCTTTGACAAGTATGGCATTCCGCCACATATTGTGCAATTTCTCTCTTCATATTATTCCACCAGAACAACTCTTTTAGATCCATGTACATCTTTGTACTTCCTGGATGGATTGAATACGGTGTTTGATGTGCTTCTCTAAGTATAACTTCCTTAATCTCGGCGTTATCTGGAACACAAATCCTTTTCTGGAACCATACCGATCCAGACTCGCCTCGGTGGAATTCTGATGGTCTTCCTTCATCAATCCTTCTCATTTCCTCCATCATAAATGGATCATCCAACTGACCCATGATGATCTCATTCCTTAAGTTCACATTTAATTCATCTGCAACTTGTAGTGCTGATAGTCCCTCATGTGCTTCCTTCCCCCAAAGTTGTATTTGTGCTTGGTTTATTTCCTTCTTCAACTCTGGTGGTAGTTCTTGTTCAACTCCCCCAGTACTCTTCCGACTTAAGGCATCGGCTACAACATTAGCCTTTCCTGGGGTCTAATTGATGGTCAAATCATAGTCCTTGATCAACTCAAGCCATCTTTTCTGCCTCATATTCAGTTCCTTCTGAGACTCTTGTGATCAGTGTAAAGTTCCACTACTAGGAAAAGGGCAATCAGTGGCGCACCACTTATGCCCATCAGTGGCGCACGAGTGGTGCGCCACTGCTATCACGCCACTGCTAACTTTTAGTAGGGCGCACTGGTGGTGCGCCACAACTACTCTAGGTAACAGTGGCGCACTATGTGGTGCGCCATTGAGAAGTCTTGTGATGCGCCACTATTAATACAAAGGGGTGCGCCACTGTTGTTCAGAAGCAGTGCACCACTAGTGTCTAGACATGGTGCGCCACTGCTGCAATTTGGGGTGCGCCACTGTTTCATCGAGGTGGTGCGCCATTGTTGCGTGTCGACGTGCGCCGCTGCTGTCTCCAGGACGTGCACCATTGCTGATATGTGTGGTGCGCCACTGCTATATTCGGAGGGAATCACAGGCTAGTGCGCCACTGGTCCAGAGAAGTGCGCCACTGCTATTTAGTGGCCGTGCGCCACTGATGGACCACTGGTGCGCCACTGCTACTATTTCGAATTTTTTTTTTGAATTCTAGCATGTATTTGTACAGGTTGTATAGCACAGTATAACAACACAAATACAGGATATATAACACATGTATACAACAACACAGCATACCAATACATAGTTCTTCACATTAGCCTCCATGATTCACAAGATTTCAAATATTAGACAAGTTACGGGGTTACAAGTCACAAATGAGCTAGTGGTTACACAAGGTCGATCATCTAAACTACCATCACATAGAAGAGAGCTAGAGTCACTACTAGCACCGTCCCGATGAAAGTGGTCTTCATCCGGTTCCTCCTCCGCTCCCTCCTCTCTCCCGCCAGATAGCGTGCGTATCTGTCTTCGGCCTCCGCTCTAGTGGTGTACCCTTTGTAGCTGTTACCGCTAAAACGGTGAACTTGTCTCCGACACTCCTCCCAGTCGTTGTAGAATCCGGGAACCTAGCCCTTGTACACGACATACCATGTCATATCTGCACATATGCACAAGCCAAAGAAACATTAGTGCACACTCATAGATGTTTGCAACGAATAAGAGCAAACTCAAAAACGATCCAAGTAGTATGAACTAAAAGGCATGCCTCATACATTGTTGGTCGGAACAAATATTAACATTTAGGGAAGGGGTAAGTGAAACCAAGTAGGATGCACAAGAGATTGATACTTGTGTCATCGCACTAGGTTCACTAGCCCCTCCCCCAAGTGTATAGGTGACTGATACGTCTCCGACGTATCGATAATTTCTTATGTTCCATGCCACATTATTGATGATATCTACATGTTATATGCACATTTTATGTCATATTTATGCGTTTTCTGGAACTAACCTATTGACGAGATGCCGAAGGGCCAGTTCTCGTTTTCTGCTGTTTTTGGTTTCAGAAATCCTAGTAACGAAATATTCTCGGAATTGGACGAAATCAACGCCCGGGTTCCTATTTTGCCCGGAAGCATCCGGAACACCCGAGAGCCGCCGGAGGGGGGCCACGGGGCCCCCAGATGATAGGGTGGCGCGGCCCACCCCCTGGCCGCGCGGCCCTATGGTGTCGTCGCCCCTTCGACCTTCTGACGCCGCCTCTTCGCCTATATAAAGGTCCCAGACCTAAAACCTCGAGATGGAGAGCCACGATACGGAAAACCTTCCAGAGCCGCCGCCATCGCGAAGCCAAGATCTGGGGGACAGGAGTCTCTGTTCCGGCACGCCGCCGGGACGGGGAAGTGCCCCCGGAAGGCTTCTCCATCGACACCACCGCTATCTTCATCAACGCTGCTGTCTCCCATGAGGAGGGAGTAGTTCTCCATCGAGGCTCGGGGCTGTACCGGTAGCTATGTGGTTCATCTCTCTCCTATGTACTCCAATACAATAATCTCATGAGCTTCCTTACATGATTGAGATTCATATGATGATGCTTGTAATCTAGATGTCATTATGCTAGTCAAGTGGATTTTACTTATGTGATCTCCGGAGACTCCTTGTCCCACGTGTGTAAAGGTGACAGTGTGTGCACCGTGTGGGTCTCTTAGGCTATATTTCACAGAATACTTATTCACCGTTATGAATGGCATAGTGAAGTGCTTATTTATATCTCTTTATGATTGCAATGTGTTTTGTATCACAATTTATCTATGTGCTACTCTAGTGATGTTATTAAAGTAGTTTTATTCCTCCCGCACGGTGTAATGGTGACGAGTGTGTGCATCCGTGTTAGTACTTGGCGTAGGCTATGATTATGATCTCTTGTAGATTATGAAGTTAACTATTGCTATGATGGTATTGATGTGATCTATTCCTCCTACATAGTGTGAAGGTGACGGTGTGCATGCTGTGTTAGTACTTGGTTTAGTCGTGTTGATCTTTCATGCACTCTAAGGTTATTTAAATATGAACATTGAATTGTGGAGCTTGTTAACTCCGGCATTGAGGGTTCGTGTAATCCTACGCAATGGTGTTCATCATCCAACAAAAGAGTGTAGAGTATGCATCTATCTATTCTGTTATGTGATCAAAGTTGAGAGTGTCCACTAGTGAAAGTTTATTCCCTAGGCCTTGTTCCTAAATACTGCTATCGCTTGTTTACTGTTTTACTGCGTTACTACTGCTGCGTTACTACTGCTCATATTCATTCATACCACTTGTATTTCACTATCTCTTCGCCGAACTAGTGCACCTATTAGGTGTGTTGGGGACACAAGAGACTTCTTGCTTTGTGGTTGCAGGGTTGCATGAGAGGGATATCTTTGACCTCTTCCTCCCCGAGTTCGATAAACCTTGGGTGATCCACTTAAGGGAAACTTGCTCGCTGTTCTACAAACCTCCGTTCTTGGAGGCCCAACACCGTCTACAAGAATAGAAGCACCCGTAGACATCAAGCTATTTTCACGGCGCCGTTGCCGGGAGGAAAGGTAAAAGGTACTCAAACTCCGGATCTCGGCTACTAAGCTATTTTCGCTGTTGTAAGTACTCGAAGCTATTTCCTTTAGATCTTGCAATTGCATCTTTTTGTTTCTTGTTTACACTAGTTTGGCATAATGGACAACAATGAGCTTCTTATTCTATTTCCCGATTTAAGACATGGATGGTTTGATGCGAAAATTAAAAAACCTATGGAATCTTATTTGCATGCTGGTAGTAATATTAGTATGAACGCTTTGAACACCATTGTTGCTAATGATATAGAAAGTTCTAAGCTTGGGGAAGCTAGTTTTCATGATCTTTTTAGTCCCCCAAGCATTGAGGAGAAAATTTACTTTGATGATACTTTGCCTCCTATTTATGATGATTATAATGATATTGGTCTTTTAGTACCGCCTGTTATGGAGGATAAATTTGATTATGATTACAATATGCCTCCTATATTTGATGATGAAAATAATAATGATAGCTACTTTGTTGAATTTGCTCCCACTACAACTAATAAAATTGATTATGCTTATGTGGAGAGTAATAATTTTATGCATGAGACTCATAATAAGAATGCTTTATGTGATACTTATATTGTTGAGTTTGTTCATGATGCCACTGGAAATTATTATGAGAGAGGAAAATATGGTTGTAGAAATTTTCATGTTACTAAAACACCTCTCTATATGCTGAAATTTTTGAAGTTATACTTGTTTTATCTTCCTATGCTTGTTACTTTGCTCTTCATGAACTTGTTTATTTACAAGATTCCTTTTCATATGAAGCATGTTAGGCTTAAATGTGTTTTGAATTTTCCTCTTGATGCTTTCTTTTGCTTCAAATACTATTTCTTGCGAGTGCATCATTAAAACTGCTGAGCCCATCTTAACGGCTATAAAGAAAGAACTTCTTGGGAGATAACCCATGTGTTATTTTGCTACAGTACTTTGTTTTATATTTGTCTTGGAAGTTGTTTACTACTGTAGCAACCTCTCCTTATCTTAGTTTTGTGTTTTGTTGTGCCAAGTAAAGTCGTTGATAGTAAGGTTCATACTAGATTTGGATTACTGCGCAGAAACAGATTTCTGTCTGTCACGAATCTGGGCCTAATTCTCTGTAGGTAACTCAGAAAATTATGCCAATTTACGTGAGTGATCCTCAGATATGTACGCAACTTTCATTCAATTTGGGCATTTTCATTTGAGCAAGTCTGGTGCCTCAATAAAATCCATCTTTACGGACTGTTCTGTTTTGACAGATTCTGCCTTTTATTTCGCATTGCCTCTTTTGCTATGTTGGATGAATTTCTTTGATCCATTAATGTCCAGTAGCTTTATGCAATGTCCAGAAGTGTTAAGAATGATTGTGTCACCTCTGAACATGTTAATTTTTATTGTGCACTAACCCTCTAATGAGTTGTTTCGAGTTTGGTGTGGAGGAAGTTTTCAAGGGTCAAGAGAGGAGGATGATATACTATGATCAAGAAGAGTGAAATCTCTAAGCTTGGGGATGCCCCGGTGGTTCACCCCTGCATATTTCAAGAAGACTCAAGCATCTAAGCTTGGGGATGCCCAAGGCATCCCCTTCTTCATCGACAAATTATCAGGTTCCTTCTCTTGAAACTATATTTTTATTCGGCCACATCTTATGTACTTTACTTGGAGCGTCTGTTTGTTTTTGTTTCTGTTTTTGTTTGAATAAATACATGCTTTTGTGGGAGAGGGACACGCTCCGCTGGTTCATATGAACACATGTGTTCTTCGCTTTATCTTTTAGTGTTCATGGCGAAGGTTAAAACTGCTTCGTTCATTGTTATATGGTTGGAAACGGAAAATGCTACATGTAGTAATTGGTAAAATGTCTTGAATAATTTGATACTTGGCAATTGTTGTGCTCATGTTTAAGCTCTTGCATCATATACTTTGCACTCATTAATGAAGAAACACATAGAGCTTGCTAATTTGGTTTGCATATTTGGTCTCTCTAAAGTCTAGATAATATCTAGTATTGAGTTTTGAACAACAAAGAAAACGGTGTAGAGTCTTATAATGTTTACAATATGTCTTTTATGTGAGTTTTGCTGCACCGTTCATCCTTGTGTTTGGTTCAAATAACCTTGCTAGCCTAAACCTTGTATCGAGAGGGAATACTTCTCATGCATCCAAAATCCTTGAGCCAACCACTATGCCATTTGTGTCCACCATACCTACCTACTACATGGTATTTCTCCGCCATTCCAAAGTAAATTGCTTGAGTGCTACCTTTAAATAATTCAAAAATTTATCACCCCTTATTTGTGTCAATGTTTTATAGCTCATGAGGAAGTATGTGGTGTTTTATCTTTCGATCTTGTCATTTACTTTTGACAGACTTTCACAATGGACTAGTGGCACATCCGCTTATCCAATAATTTTGCAAAAGGAGCTGGCAATGGGGTTCCCAGCCCCGATTAATTAACTTGCATTAATAATTCTCTTCACATGTTTTGCTCTGATTCATCAGTAAGCAACTTAATTGTGCAAATAGACACTCCTCCATGGTATGTGAATGTTGGAAGGCACCCGAGGATTCGGTTAGCCATGGCTTGTGTAAGCAAAAGGTTGGGAGGAGTGTCATCCATAAATATTGAAACTAAAGTACATGTGTAAACAAAAGAGAAGAGGGATGATCTACCTTGCTGGTAGAGATAACGTCCTTCATGGGAGCCGCTCTTGAAAGTCTGGTTGATGAGGTAGTTAAAGTGCCCACTACCATTCGTTGACAACAACAAACACCTCTCAAAATTTTACTTTTATGCTCTCTTTATGTTTTCAAAACCAAAGCTCTAGCACAAATATAGCAATCGATGCTTTCCTCTTGGAAGGACCATTCTTTTACTTTTATGTTGAGTCAGTTCACCTATTTATCTCCATCCCAAGAAGCAAACACTTGTGTGAACTGTGCATTGATTCTTACATACTTGCTTATTTCACTTGTTATATTGCTTTGCATTGACAATTATCCATGAGATATACATGTTACAAGTTGAAAGCAACCGCTGAAACTTAATCTTCCATTGTGTTGCTTCAATGTCTTTATTTAAATTATTGCTTTATGAGTTAACTCTTATGCAAGACTTATTGATACCTGTCTTGAAAGTGCTATTCATGAAAAGTCATTGCTTTATGATTCAGTTGTGTACTCATGTCATTACCATTGTTTTGATCGCTGCATTCATTACATATGTTTACAATATGATCAAGTTTATGATGGCATGTCGCTCCAGAAATTATCTTTGTTTATCGTTTACCTGCTCGGGACGAGCAGAAACTAAGCTTGGGGATGCTGATACGTCTCCGACGTATCGATAATTTCTTATGTTCCATGCCACATTATTGATGATATCTACATGTTATATGCACATTTTATGTCATATTTATGCATTTTCTGGAAGTAACCTATTGACGAGATGCCGAAGGGCCAGTTCCTGTTTTCTGCTGTTTTTGGTTTCAGAAATCCTAGTAATGAAATATTCTCGAAATTAGACGAAATCAACGCCCAGGTTCCTATTTTGCCCGGAAGCATCCAGAACACCCGAGAGCCGCCAGAGGGGGCCACAGGGCCCCCAGATGATAGGGTGGCGCTGCCCACCCCCTGGCCGCGCGGCCCTATGGTGTCGTCGCCCCTTCGACCTTCTGACGCCGCCTCTTCGCCTATATAAAGGTCCCAGACCTAAAACCTCGAGACGGAGAGCCACGATACGGAAAACCTTCCAGAGCCGCCGCCATCGTGAAGCCAAGATCTGGGGGACAGGAGTCTCTGTTCCGGCACGCCGCCGGGACGGGGAAGTGCCCCCGGAAGGCTTCTCCATCGACACCACCGCCATCTTCATCAACGATGCTGTCTCCCATGAGGAGGGAGTAGTTCTCCATCGAGGCTCAGGGATGTACCGGTAGCTATGTGGTTCATCTCTCTCCTATGTACTCCAATACAATAATCTCATGAGCTGCCTTACATGATTGAGATTCATATGATGATGCTTGTAATCTAGATGTCATTATGCTAGTCAAGTGGATTTTACTTATGTGATCTCCGGAGACTCCTTGTCCCACGTGTGTAAAGGTGACGAGTGTGTGCACCGTGTGGGTCTCTTAGGCTATATTTCACGGAATACTTATTCACTGTTATGAATGGCATAGTGAAGTGCTTATTTATATCTCTTTATGATTGCAATGTGTTTTGTATCACAATTTATCTATGTGCTACTCTAGTGATGTTATTAAAGTAGTTTTATTCCTCCTGCACGGTGTAATGGTGACAATGTGTGCATCTGTGTTAGTACTTGGCGTAGACTATGATTATGATCTCTTGTAGATTATGAAGTTAACTATTGCTATGATGGTATTGATGTGATCTATTCCTCCTACATAGTGTGAAGGTGACAGTGTGCATGCTGTGTTAGTACTTGGTTTAGTCGTGTTGATCTTTCATGCACTCTAAGGTTATTTAAATATGAACATTGAATTGTGGAGCTTGTTAACTCCGGCATTGAGGGTTCGTGTAATCCTACGCAATGGTGTTCATCATCCAACAAAAGAGTGTAGAGTATGCATCTATCTATTATGTTATGTGATCAAAGTTGAGAGTGTCCACTAGTGAAAGTTTATTCCCTAGGCCTTGTTCCTAAATACTGCTATCGCTTGTTTACTGTTTTACTGCGTTACTACTGCTGCATTACTACTGCTCATATTCATTCATACCACTTGTATTTCACTATCTCTTCGCCGAACTAGTGCACCTATTAGGTGTGTTGGGGACACAAGAGACTTCTTGCTTTGTGGTTGCAGGGTTGCATGAGAGGGATATCTTTGACCTCTTCCTCACTGAGTTCGATAAACCTTGGGTGATCCACTTAAGGGAAACTTGCTGCTGTTCTACAAACCTCTGCTCTTGGAGGCCCAACACTGTCTACAAGAATAGAAGCACCCGTAGACATCAGTGACCAAACATTCTAATCATCGGCATTTTGAGATACCAAAGCAAATGGAATGACAAGGGCCTCATACATTGTTGGTCCAAAAAAATATTAACATTTAGGGAAGGCGTTAGTGAGGCCAAGTAGGATGCACAAGAGATTGATATTTGTGCCATCGCACCAGGCTCGCTAGCGCCTCCCCCAAGTGTAGTGACCACAAAATTTAATCATCGGCACTAAAATGGAAGAAAGGCCAATGCAATTAAGAAGTGCCATCTCAAATAAGAGATAAGTAGCTAGTATGAACTAAATGGAATGCCTCATACTTTGTTGGTCGAAACAAATATTAACATTCAGAGATGGGGTCAGCGAGGCCAGGTAGGATGCACAAGAGATTGATATTTGTGCCATCACACTAGGCTCGCTGGCCCCACCCCCGAGTGTACAAGTGACCAACCATTCTAATCATCGGCCAATGCAATTAAGAAGTGCCAACTCAAGTAAGAGACAAGTAGCTAGTATGAACTAAATGGAATGCCTCATATTTTGTTGGTCGGAACAAATATTAACATTCCGTGATGGCGTAAGCGAGGCCAGGTAGGATGCACAAGAGATTGATATTTGTGCCATCACACCAGGCTCGCTAATGACGCGTGATGCACACGTCCGTTGGGAACCCCAAGAGGAAGGTGTGATGCATACAGCAGCAAGTTTCCCTCAGTAAGAAACCAAGGTTTATCGAACCAGTAGGAGATGAAGGCCACGTGAAGGTTGTTGGTGAAGGAGTGTAGTGCGGCGCAACACCAGGGATTCCGGCGCCAACGTGGAACCTGCACAACACAATCAAAATACTTTGCCCCAACTTAACAGTGAAGGTTGTCAATCTCACCGGCTTGCTGTAAACAAAGGATTAAACGTATGGTGTGGAGAATGATGTTTGTTTGCAAAGAACAGCATCGAACAATGATTGCAGTAGGTGTATTTCAGATGTAAAAGAATGGACCGGGGTCCATAGTTCACTAGTGGTGTCTCTCCAATAAGATAAATAGCATGTTGGGTGAACAAATTACAGTTGGGCAATTGACAAATAGAGAAGGCATAGCAATGCACATACATATGATGATGACTACTATGAGATTTACTTAGGGCATTACGACAAAGAACATAGACCGCTATCCAGCATGCATCTATGCCTAAAAAGTCCACCTTCGGGTTAGCATCCGCACCCCTTCCAGTATTAAGTTGCAAACAACAGACAATTGCATTAAGTACCGTGCGTAATGTAAACAATACAAATATCCTTAGACAAAGCATTGATGTTTTATCCCTAGTGGCAACAGACACATCCATAACCTTATAACTTTCCGTCACTCGTCCCGGATTCAATGGAGGCATGAACCCACTATCGAGCATAAATACTCCCTCTTGGAGTTACAAGTATCAACTTGGCCAGAGCCTCTACTAGCAACGGAGAGCATGCAAGATCATAAACAACACATATATGATAGATCAATAATCAACTTAACATAGTATTCCATATTAATCGGATCCCAACAAACACAACATGTAGCATTACAAATAGATGATCTTGATCATGATAGGCAGCTCACAAGATCTAAACATGATAGCACAAGAGGAGAAGACAACCATCTAGCTACTGCTATGGACCCATAGTCCAAGGATGAACTACTCACGCATCAGTCCGGAGGCGGGCATGGTGATGTAGAGCCCTCCGGTGATGATTCCCCTCTCCGGCAGGGTGCCGGAGGCGATCTCCAGAATCCCCCGAGATGGGATTGACGGCGGCGGCGTCTCAGTATGTTTTCTCGTATCGTGGCTCTCGGTACTAGGGTTTTCGCGACGAAGTGATTATATAGGCGAAGGGGTAGAGTCGGGGGACGCTCGAGGGGCCCACCTCATAAGGCGGCGCGGCCAGGGGTGGGGCCGCGCCCCCCTATGGTGTGTCCGCCTCGTCGCCCCTCTCCGTCTCCTCTTCGGTGTTCTGGAAGGCTTCGTGGAAAATAAGACCGTGGGATTTTGTTTCGTCCAATTCCGATAATATTTCCTGTGTAGGATTTCTGAAACCAAAAACAGCAGAAAACAGGAACTGGCGCTTCGGCATCTTGTTAATAGGTTAGTGCCGGAAAATGCATCAAAATGATATGAAGTGTATATAAAACATGTGAGTATTGTCATAAAACTAGCATGGAACATAAGAAATTATAGATACGTTTGAGGCGTATCAAGCATCCCCAAGCTTAGTTCCTACTCGCCCTCGAGTAGGTAAACAATAACAAGGATAATTTCTGAAGTGACATGCTACTATCATAATCTTGATCAATACTATTGTAAAGCATATGAGATGAATGAAGTGATTCAAAGCAATGGTAAAGATAATGACAGAACAACTGAATCATATAGCAAAGACTTTTCATGAATAGTACTTTTCAAGACAAGCATCAACAAGTCTTACATAAGAGTTAACTCATAAAGCAATAGATCCTTAATAGAAGGTTTTGAAGCAACACAAAGGAAGATATAAGTTTCAGCAGTTGCTTTCAACTTTCAACATGTATATCTCGTGGATAATTGTCAACACAAAGTAATATGATGAGTGCAAATAAGCAAGTATGTAAGAATCAATGCACACAGTTGACACAAGTGTTTGCTTCTAAGATAGAAAGAAATAGGTAAACTGACTCAACATAAAGTAAAAGAAAGGCCCTTCGCAGAGGGAAGCATGGATTACTCATGTGCTAGAGCTTTTTATTTTGAAAACATGGAAACAATTTTGTCAACGGTAGTAATAATTCATATGTGTTATGCATAAAACCTCCTATAAGTTGCAAGCCTCATGCATCGAATACCAATAGTGCTCGCACCTTGTCCTAATTAGCTCGGATCAACCAAGTGTCACAAAGGGGTACCTCTATGCCACCTCTACAAAGGTCCAAGGAGATAAATCGCATTTGATTTCTCGATTTTGATAGATCTCAACTTGATGACATCCATACCGGGACAACATAGAAAACAGATAATGGACTCCTCTTTCATGCTTTAAGCATTCAACAACAGATAATATTCTCATAAGACATTTGAGGATTAATGTCCAAGCTGAAACTTCCACCATGATACATGGCTTTGGTTGGCGGCCCAATGTTCTTCTCTAACAATATGCATACTCAAACCATTCAACTCATGGAAAATCTCCCTTACTTCAGACAAGACGAACATGCATAGCAACTCACATGATATTCAACAAAGGTGTAACAGGTTGATGGCGTCCCCAGAAACATGGTTACCGCTCAACAAGCAACTTATAAGAACTAAGATACATAAACAACATATTCATCACCACAATAGTTTTTAGGCTACTTTCCCATGAGCTATGTATTGCAAAGACAAAGAATGAATTTTTAAAGGTAGCACGCAAGCAATTTACTTGGAATGGCATAAAAATTCCAAATAGTAGGTAGTTATGTTGGACACAAATGGCATAAGTTTTGGCTCAAGGTTTTGGATGCGTGAGAAGCATTCCCTCTCAGTACAAGGCTTTGGCTAGCAAGGTTGTTTGAAGCAAACACAAGTATGAACCGGTACAGCAGAACTTACATAAGAACATATTGCAAGCATTATAAGACTCTACACTATCTTCCTTGTTGTTCAAACACTTTCACCAGAAAATATCTAGACTTTAGAGAGACCAATCATGCAAACCAAATTTCAGCAAGCTCTACGGTAGTTCTCCACTAATAGGTTTAAACCACATGATGCAAGAGCTTAAACATGATCTACTTGAGAACTCAAAACAATTGCCAAGTATGAAATTATTCAAGACAATATACCAATTACCACATGAAGCATTTTCTGTTTCCAACCAAATAGCAATAAACGAAGCGGCTTTCAACCTTCGCCATGAACATTAAAAGTAAAACTAAGAACACCAGTGTTCAATATGAAAAAGCGGAGCGTGTCTTTCTCCCACACAAGGATTGCTAGGATCCGAATTTATTCAAACATAAACAAAAATAAAAGCACACAGAAGCTCCAAGTAAAGCACATAAGATGTGACGGAATAAAAATATAGTTTCACTAGAGGTGACCTGATAAGTTGTTGATGAAGACGGGGATGCCTTGGGCATCCCCAAGCTTAGATGCTTGAGTCTTCTTGAAACATGCAGGGATGAACCACGGGGGCATCCCCAAGCTTAGACTTTTCACTCTTCTTGATCATATTATATCATTCTCCTCTCTTGATCCTTGAAAACTTCCTTCACACCAGACTCAAAACAATCTCATTAGAGAGTTAGTGCATAATCAAAAATTCACATGTTCAGAGAGGACACAATCATTCCCAACACTTATGTACATTACCCAAGGCTACTGAAATTTAATGGAGCAAAGAAATCCACTCAAACACAGTAAAGGAGGCAATGTGAAATAAAAGGCAGAATCTGTCCAAACGAACGATCCAGTAAAGACGAATTTTTTCGAGGCACTTAACATGCTCAGATGAAGAAGCTCAAATTGAATGCAAGTTGCATACATATCGGAGGATCACTCATGAAGTTTTGCAGATTTTTTAGATTCTCCTACTGAGAGATCTACTCAAATTCGTGACAGCTAGAAATCTGTTTCTGCGCAGAAATCCAAATCTAGTATCAACCTTATTATCAAAGACTTTACTTGGCACAACAATGCAACAAAGTAAAGATACAAAGGTATTTCTACAGTAGTAACAAGCACCTTGACTCAAATATGAAACAAAAATTGCAGAAATAAAATAATGGGTTGTCTCCCATAAGCACTTTTCTTTAACGCCTTTCAACTAGGCGCAGAAAGTGTAAATCAAGTAACATCAAGAGAAGAAGCATCAACATCATAATTTGTTCTAATATTGTCATTAATTCGAACTTGGATAGCGTTTGCTGTAGCAAATGACTTAATATCTTTAGTTTCATTAGGCATAACTTTCAGTTTTAAAAGATCAACATCAGCAGCAAGACTATCAACCTTAGAAGCAAGAATATCAATTTTATCAAGCTTTTCCTCAACAGATGTGTTAAAAGCAGTTTGTGTACTAATGAATTCTTTAAGCATTACTTCAAGACCAGAGGGTACACTCCTACTATTGTTGTAAGAATTACCATAACCATTACCATTATTACAAGGATATGGCCTATAGTTGTTACCAAAATTATTCCTATAAGCATTGTTGTTGAAATTATTATTTTTAATGAAGTTCACATCAACATGCTCTTCTTGAGCAACCAATGAAGCTAAAGGAACATTATTAGGATCAACATTAGATCTAACATTAACAAGCATAGACATAATAACATAAATCTTATCACTCAAAGAGGAGGTTTCTTCAACATAATTTACCTTCTTACCTTGGGGAGTCCTTTCAGTCTGCCATTCAGAGTAGTTGATCATCATATCATAAGCTTTGTTGCGGCACCCAAAGTGATGGACATAAAAGTACCTCTAGCAGCTGAATCCAATAGGTTCCTCGAAAAAAAAATTAATCCTGCATAAAATGTTTGGATGATCATCCAAGTAGTTAGTCCATGGGTAGGGAAATTCTTTACCAAAGATTTCATTCTTTCCCATGCTTGGGCAACATGTTCATTATCCAATTGCTTAAAATTCATAATGCTACTTCTCAAAGATATAATTTTAGCAGGAGGATAATATCTTCCAATGAAAGCATCTTTACATTTAGTCCATGAATCAATACTATTCTTAGGCAAAGATAGCAACCAATCTTTAGCTCTTCCTCTTAAGGAGAAAGGAAACAATTTCAGCTTTATAATGTCCCCATCTACATCCTTATACTTTTGTATTTCACAAAGTTCAACAAAATTATAAAGATGGGCAGCAGCATCATCAGTACTAACACTAGAAAATTGCTCTCTCATAACAAGATTTAGTAAAGCAGGTTTAATTTCATAAAATTCTGCTGTAGTAGCAGGCGGAGCAATAGGAGTGCATATGAAAACATTATTATTTGTGCTAGTGAAATCACACAACTTAGTGTTCTCAGGAGTATTCATTTTAACAATAATAAAAATAAGTACAGCAAACCGAATTAAATAAAGTAAAACAAGTAACTAATTTTTGTGTGTTTTTGATATGAAGAAAGCAAACAAGACAGAAAATAAAATAAAGCAAGACAATAAACAAAGTAAAGAGATTGGATGTGAGAGACTCCCCTTGCAGCGTGTCTTGATCTCCCCGGCAACGGCGCCAAAAATTAGCTTGATGACGCGTGATGCACACGTCTGTTGGGAACCCCAAGAGGAAGGTGTGATGCGTACAACAGCAAGTTTCCCTCAGTAAGAAACCAAGGTTTATCGAACCAGTAGCAGATGAAGGCCACGTGAAGGTTGTTGGTGAAGGAGTGTAGTGCAGCGCAACACCAGGCATTTCGGCGCCAACGTGGAACCTGCACAACACAATCAAAATACTTTGCCCCAACTTAACAGTGAGGTTGTCAATCTCACCGGCTTGCTGTAAACATAGGATTAAACGTATGGTGTGGAGAATGATGTTTGTTTGCAAAGAACAGCAGAGAACAATGATTGCAGTAGGTTGTATTTCAGATGTAAAAAATGGACCCGGGTCCACAGTTCACTAGTGGTGTCTCTCCAATAAGATAAATAGCATGTTGGGTGAACAAATTACAGTTGGGCAATTGACAAATAGAGACGGCATAGCAATGCACATACATATGATGATGACTACTATGAGATTTACTTAGGGCATTACGACAAAGAACATAGACCGCTATCCAGCATGCATCTATGCCTAAAAAGTCCACCTTCGGGTTAGCATCCGCACACCTTCCAGTATTAAGTTGCAAACAACAGACAATTGCATTAAGTATTGTGCGTAATGTAAACAATACAAATATCCTTAGACAAAGCATTGATGTTTTATCCCTAGTGGCAACATCACATCCATAACCTTAGAACTTTCTATCACTGTCCCAGATTCAATGGAGGCATGAACCCACTATCGAGCATAAATACTCCCTCTTGGAGTTACAAGTATCAACTTGGACAGAGCCTCTACTAGCAACGGAGAGCATGCAAGATCATAAACAACACATATATGATAGATCAATAATCAACTTGACATAGTATTCCATATTCATCGCATCCCAACAAACACAACATGTAGCATTACAAATAGATGATCTTGATCATGATAGGCAGCTCACAAGATCTAAACATGATAGCACAAGAGGAGAAGACAACCATCTAGCTACTGCTATGGACCCATAGTCCAAGGATGAACTACTCACGCATCAGTCCGGAGGCGGGCATGGTGATGTAGAGCCCTCCGGTGATGATTCCCCTCTCCGGCAGGGTGCCGGAGGCGATCTCCAGAATCCCCCGAGATGGGATTGACGGTGGCGTCTCAGTATGTTTTCTCGTATCGTGGCTCTCGGTACTAGGGTTTTCGCGACGGAGTGATTATATAGGCGAAGGGGCAGAGTCGGGGGACGCTCGAGGGGCCCACCCCATAAGGCGGCGCGGCCAGGGGTTGGGCCGCGCCTCCCTATGGTGTGGCCGCCTCGTCGCCCCTCTCCGTCTCCTCTTCGGTGTTCTGGAAGGCTCCGTGGAAAATAAGACCGTGGGCTTTTGTTTCGTCCAATTCCGAGAATATTTCCTGTGTAGGATTTCTGAAACCAAAAACAGTAGAAAACAAGAACTGGCGCTTCGGCATCCTGTTAATAGGTTAGTGCCGGAAAATGCATCAAAATGATATAAAGTGTATATAAAACATGTGAGTATTGTCATAAAACTAGCATGGAACTTGTCATAAAACTAGCATGGAACATAAGAAATTATAGATACGTTTGAGACGTATCACTCGCTTACGTCACCACGGAGTGTACAGTTGATCGAACATTCTAATCATCAGCATTCTGAAAAACCAAAGCAAATGGAATGACGAAGGCCTCATACATAGTTGGTCCAAACAAATATTAACATGTAGGGAAGGCGTAAGTGAGACCAAGTAGGATGCACAAGAGATTGATATTTGTGTCATCGCACAAGGCCTACTGGCGCCTCCCCCAAGTGTAGTGACCAACCATTCTAATCATCGGCATATGCAAACAAAATTAACGACCAAATCTAGTGCGAAAAAGACAGAGCCATATATATAAGTTCATAAACATAGCCGAACTAGTAATTAATAGCATCGATTACATATAAGTTCAACGACCGTCGAAACTAATTAAACAGAGCGTGGATAAAATCGCCGCCTTTCTTCAAGCACATCCATGAGCGGTAGTCGTCACCCTGCATTTGGAGCATTGTGTCCATGTCACTGTTTGACGGCTGATAGCCGGCATAGAACTCCCCCGCGCTTCTAATGACATCTTGAAAGATGATTTCACAAAACTCTACTTGGATGCGAAAGAACTCTTGCTTGATACCGTCGTCCCGGATCCGCGACAAGCCGTTGCCCAGTCTCTGAGATGCTCAGGCAGCGTAAGCTGCTGCTGGTCCCGTATGAACGCCTCCATGTAGTGGAGGGCGTAGTAGGCATCCTTCTTACTAGAAGGCGGCTTCTTGACGCATGGGAAATTTGTTATGTTCTTGAACACGTGCTTCCCGTACCTACGATTTGGCCATGATGCCTTTAGCTTTGACGTAGCCATTGAGAGCATCATCAAGTACAGCCTTGACATTCGTGTAGTCCGTGCTTGACTTACTCTCCGCATCAAAGTATGTGGCCATGGAATATTTCGGGGTTATGGAGATGAGTGTGCAGGTATTGTCTCTGCATAGAACACATAATGTTTAAGAACAGGACGATAGAAATCTAAAAAAATCACGTGTTAAGACCAGTGAGGGGATGACTTACTCGGGAAATACAGGCAGGAGGAGGTTGTACTTCATCTGGTTCGCTAGAAAGAAGCCTTTGAGGTACTCAGATGCCACTTTCCGGTCACCGGCGCTGGCCAAGTGGACGACACGCATGTAGAAGGGGTCGGCTATTGCGATGCCCGGGGTCTTGTCTCTAATGATCCGCATCGCCTTACTGATCGAGTATAGGCGAACGAAGGTGTAGTGTAGCGGATAACTGTTCAATATGGCGAAGATGTCGTCATACCGCAAGAAGATCTTCTGGGCGAAGCTGCTATCGACAAAGCCATGGCCCGAGGGCACCTTGGCCACATACACCGGGTATCCATTATCTTTCTCCCTGAGACGCCGCTCCTCCATATGCCAAACACCGTCCACCAGAGATCGCATAGGACCGGGTGCAGCATCGTACAATCTTTTAATTAGCATCGGCTCACCCAACACATGCACCCTCGACTCGATATCCTTGGGCACTGGTGGCCCGTCCTGAGCACGGATCGGTGCCGGCTGGCTGGCAGACTTGTCATCCTTCTTCTTTCTTTTCCGTCCCTTTGGCTTCGTATTTATTGGGACTGCATTCTCCTCTTCGCAAGCCTTCTTCAGTGTGTTAGGACTGATAACACTTCTCACCTCGGCTATCGGCTGAGTGTCGGTGAAGTCGGAAGCTGGAGGTGTCTCCTGAGAACAGAATAGGCGCCGCTTGTTGCAATAGGTTTTCCCCTCGGCGGCAGCTTGAGAGGGTGTGCGAATGAGATCATAGTCCATCGCAAAATCGAAGTTGCAGTCAAGGTTGGCAAATGTACTGTCCTCGTCCGGACCATCGTGAGGATCCTGTGCCATATGCATGTCCTCGTCGGCTGATGGCGGCACCGTTGTGGTGGTCTTGCCATGGCTTGGCCCCATCACAGCTTGGGGTGCTGTCTGTGGGGTGGTGTCCCTCGCCCCCAAACGAATCTGGCTCTTTGGCCAAACCATGGACCAATTGAAGCATTGGTGGAGGGTAAGGACCACCATGGGGTTGAAAGGGAGGTACCACGTCGTCGTAGCCACTAAGCACCTGAACCAGTTGAATCCTATACACGTCGGGTGCCATGGGTACACCGTGTAACTGGCGGTTGCTCGGTTGAACGATTTTGGCCTTGGCAACATCGATCAACTCGCCGTTCACAAAATGCAGGAGAGTGCATGGGACGTCAGCGGCGGCACCCTACGGAAAACATGTAGGGCGTTAGGGATGGCTAGCTAGTCAAAGGCAAGGATATGGAAGTCATCGGACGAGGGTTGGTTACCGTGATGGCGTCCATCTCGGCTAAGGTCGAGGCATCGCCGGCGGCGGGCGTGCAACTGATGGAGTGGCCGCTTGTTGGCGCGGTGCTGGGCGGCGTATTATCCGCAGCGACGGGTGCATTGAGCTGAAGTAATGGCGCCGCGGGAGACACCAAGGTTGGCGCCGCGGGAGCCACCAAGGTTGGCGCCGCCGGAGCCACCAAGGTTGGCGCCGCCGGAGACACCAATGTTGGCGCCGCCGGAGACACCATTGTTGCCGTCTGCGGACTCACCGATGGCTCCACATTGTGCGAGTTGCTGCTCGTGAAACTGGGAACCGGGGGAGGCCCCTTTTTTCCTCCCCTATACCACGCATACAGACCGGCAACCAAGGTAGGGATGATAGAGCTAAGCGTGTTGCCCACTTGGTCCTCCACTTGTTGTCGTTGCGTCCTCTGTTGGGTCTCCACGATATGTTGCACTTGTTGTCACACTTGCTCCTCGACCAATGTCGGGATCTGCGCAACTTGTGCCTTGAGATGTGCGACCCCCTTCTCATCGATGGTGGCCTTTTTCTCCTTTTTCCTCGACTTATAGTAATCCGATCATTTCATAGAGCATCCTTCGCCGACCACACGACCAGCCGATGTCGGCTTACTCAATGGATCCCTCTTCTTGTGGGCATTCAACGCCCTATTTAAAGGGTTGTCCCAAGGGGCACACTGTGAGGAGCTCGTGGACCCCGCGCTGCTACTAATTTCAGCTTCCTTTTCGCCTTCCGTATTAGCAGCTTCCTCCTTAGCCTACGGGAGGAACATGCATGAACCACTTAGTAATTTGGATTCATCAATTCGAATGCACCCATAAAGGAGCTAATTAAGCGGGTGCACTCCTTACCAGAAGAGCCTCAAACTCCTTCACCTCCGGATTGGTGGTGAGCTCCTTTGTAGTGGGGTCAACACGGTACCGGGCCAGGAGGAACTGCCTGGTTTGCTTGTTCTTGTATTGTGAGAAGAGGGGTCCGAGGCCATTCCTCACACGCTCCTTATCCTGGGTGTCCCATTTCGGTTGCGCCGCCCTAAACCCGCGAGGACCAAGTTTGTGGGTGCCTAAGTTCAGTTTCCGCATCTCCTTCCCCCACTGACTAGAATCCGACGTTGACTCGCTCTCGCACTTGATCTTGAAATCAGCGTAGTCTTTCTCGGTCATAGAAGGATTTGACTCCTTGATCTTATCGTAACTCTCACCCTTCTGAATCGTTTTCTTCACTCGGTTCCGCCAACTAGCGAGGGCGGTGCTCATCTTCGTGAGGGCGGCATTGTGCACTTTGTTCCGCATGAGACGTTTTTCTGAGCAGTCCACCGGGAACTCGTATCGTTCGTGCAGCTTCGTGAAGAGGAGGGAGCGCAAATTCGCTCGGTCAGGATGCCTGAGATTCTCGGTGTTGATCGAGACCGTGCTCCGGAGGATGCACCCGAGTTCGGCCGAGTACCCTTTGACTAGTTCAGGGGGCGCTGTTGGATGCCCACTGGCGTCCACTTCGGTGAATGCCTGCTTCACGGTGCTGAGCACATTCGGGCGACGCTCACTCGGTTGCTTCTTCGGCTCGCCGTTGTCCATGTGTTCACCGCCGTCCATGTGGAGCCCCGGACTTACCAGTCCAGAACTTCAGTTATGCATTCAATTTCACGATCCCAAGATCATTCCATCGTGAATACATAACCGAACTGATACCAGATTACATCATCCATTACAGTACCGAATTTAAGTAATACGAAGTCTTACATCATAGGCCATCAAGGCCGTAGTTCACCAAACAACGGCGGAAACAACTTGACTCCAAAAGCGGTGGAACCCAAGTCAGGCCTTTACCCTACAGGCGGCTGACTGGGAGAGCGTCCTAGTTCGCGTCTTCGGCGTCGTACTCCTCTTCTTCGAAGTACTCTTCTTCAAGGTCTGGTCAAGTAGATAACCAGGACAACAATGCCAGTGAGTACTTTTGAATGTACTCGCAACCCACCTTAGAGAGAAATAAAGGATATGCAATATGGCAGTAGCAAGGAAAAGGCACTATCTAGGGCGACAAGGAGCGAGAGGTGGTTCCCCTCGAGAATAAGACATTTCCATAACTTTGTTGAAAACTTTTGGGTAAACCAATTCATTTGCAGACTAATAGGTAAGGGTGACCCAATTTTAATTTCAGCCATCTCATATGACCATTTCCTTTCCAACTTTCCACCGTACCTTGCAGGTACCTTTCTACCAGTCCCACTGGCGTCACTTTCCCAAACCAATATTTTAAGAAAACACTTTTATAAAACAAAACTCCTTTTGATACTCAGCACTTCCTTTCCCACGTCCATTGCCGCGGACACGGCTATTCGAATAGATTTTACACTCTGCGAGAGGTTGTACACTTTCCCCACAAGATCCGATAAATCCGCCGGGATCATCCCTGGTTCACCAAGCGTCAAAACGCGAGGCTCGGATAACCGATCGTAGTTTTTCGCTTGCTCGCCTTAGCCCAAGACATGCCGCCTAGAGTTGTACCTCCCAACACCAGAGTCCGAGGGGTCGTTTACCCAGGAGTAGCAAATTCCCCGACCAGCTCGACCCTCCGGAATGCCGCGACCAAGCTGCGAGGCATTATTCAATGGGAGCTCATAGGTTGTACCCCTGCCATCGATACGCAATGGAAAGGCGTTCCCAGTTCGTCGGGAAGGCCACGGTCGATAGGTGTCCATGCTCGGACTACCCCTTACAATTGCAGGACCCAAACTAAGGCGAGACAAACTACTACGCTACGCCCCGTCCCACTAAAGGGTAATGTGGTTGTACTGGCTAGGTCCGGTGATGTACTCAGTCAACAAAAGGTTTTCGAAAACAATTTTTTCTTCACTTCTCTTGCTCCCAAGCAAGTCCTTTCATTTAATCAACCACACTTGGGCAGGGCTATCCCATTCCAAGGTTTTCGAAAAACTTCTTCTCAGGAAAACATTTTCATAACCATTTTTCCAGGGCTCCCAACCTATAGTCCAAATTCTTCTTTGAAAACTGGCGACAAGAGTGACAAGGTGCTAATCACCATATCACTAATAGAGAGGTGTTCAGTAGGTACCAAATGAGGGCTGCACCCTAGGGGTGGAATAATAAAACTCCGGGTGGCACTAACCACCGACAAAATAAAATAAAAGACATGCACTTTAATAAAACCTGTAATAATGCATGAATAAGATATATATAGGATCAGAGATGCATCAAGAGGTGGCTTGCCTTGCTCAGCAAAGTGTCCCTGGTCCTCTTCTTCAAATCCCCCAAAGTCACCTCCTCCTTCGTCTCCGGCGGCGTTCGAATCTATCGTCGCAAAAATAAAAGAAACACACCATACCAATCAACAAACTATCTCCAGAATAATGCACACAAAAATTTGATAAAATCACAGTAGGTAGAGGGTGACAAATGCAAGCTACTGAAAGTGGTTTCACCCATTTACGATTTTTAAAACAAAAGATATGATTTTTGCAATTCCAGAATTGACTTATGCACCATTTAAATGACCTAAATGTTTCTGGAAGTCACAAAAATGCATGCAGCATATCTACAGAAAGCTATTGACATGCACAACACACCTGCACAAGAATCATATGCAATTGAAATTTCTACTTGCCTAAACAATTCAATCAAAACAGAGACCAGAGTGTTCCAAAACTTAAAACAGTGCTAATCAGAACATCTTCTACAAAAACAAAGCATACCCCTGGATAGCTAAGAACAAAAGTGAACTAACCCCACTGGATTTGTATTTTTCTGATTTGTAAAAGAATTTACAAAAATAGAATACTAATAAGGTGCCCTGTTTCAGATATAAATCCACCAGGCCTAATATATAACTCTAAAAATCATTTCCTTTGGTGGAGATATACCCTATTACCATATCTACTGGTAGCATTTGGATTTGCTTCAAGAGCATGTGTAGTTTTTGAATTAAAAATCAGAGAAGTGCTCTCTGGTCAGATTTTAATTTAATTAGCAGGCAAAACCTAGGAAGCTTTTGCAAGTGGGACCAGTGCCACAAGATAGGTATTAACATGCACAGCACTACCAAATTGACCTCACTCAAAAAGGTTTCATAAATATCACACACTAATTAATTTACACAATCAGATACTTTTTAGGTTTTCATTTAACAACTCATTTTTACAGCACTAAATCACATGCATGCAATTGTATATGGTTAAGAAAACATCTGTGAGCATGTAGGAACTTGAATCAACTCATTTGGTCACTGGATGAATTTGTAGTGATTTAAATACTAAGCAGAGATTTCTGGCAGGTTAATAGGAAGAAAAGAAGGAAAAAGGAGAAAGGGCCGGCGCTGCTGGGCTTGGCCAGATTCGGCCCAGCAGCGCTAAGGCTGCGCGGGAAGGCCACCCCGCTTGAATGCAGGGACGTGGCGGGCCACGTTGGCCTGCGGGCCCCGGCCAGCATGCATGCACGAGGAGGCTTCTCCTTCCTCGCGACGCAGAACGCCGGCGGAAACCAGACAACTTCCGGCGGCTGCGTGCTGCTCACCTCCGGTCGCAGAAAACGTCGGGGCCGGGTGCGTTGGATGCGGAGGAGGCTGTTCTTCCGAACGGAGGTGGTGACGACGAAAACAGCACTGGTCGGAGCGGCGGTCGACGGCGATGGCGGAAAACGCTGCTCGGCGGGACGGCGTCTACGGGCAACCCTGGGAAGAAAAAGGGGGCGCGTTAGCTCCAGAAGAGGGAGGCGCGTTCAAGGAGTAAGGGGAGGGAGAGGAATGGCGGCGTCTGCGTCGGCAACCTTCCGCAACGCCACGGGAGTCCGGCGAGCTGGACGGCAGGGAGGAGCAGAGCTCCTCTCCGCCCACGGAGGTGAGAAGGGAAGGTTCTGGGGAGGGTGTGGTGAAGCAAATGGGAGAAGGGAGGGTGCGGTGCTGTTTTTATAGGGCGACGGCCGGTGCACCGTGCACCAGGTCCGTGCACCGACGGAGGAGGCGGGCGGCAGCGAGGGATTGGGGGAGCGAGGCGGTGCTGCTGTGTGCCTGCAAGGCGGTGCCAAGGTTTGGAAGGACGCGCGCGTCGCGCTGCGCGACAGAGAGGAAAGGGTGCGACGGCGCCTGCCAGCAGCCGCGCGGCGAGGTGACCAGGCAGCTGGGCGTCGCCGCACAGGGTAGGTGGGTCAGGGGCGTGCGTCGGGGTCGCGTCTCCGAGACGTTGTGGAGCAAGGCGCGTCCAGAGGACATGTTTAGGGCCACCGAGGAAGGGAGGTGGGGTGGGCGACGTGGCCGTGTCCGGCAGACGTGCGCCACGGCCATTGGGGGTTGCCAGCGCGGGTCGGCGAGAGGGAGGTCGAGGGAAGCGTGCAGACGGGGTCAGGAAGGAAGAGAGAGTGCTGGGAGTCGTGCAGGACATCTAGGTGCTGCCAAAAAGGGGAGGAGAGGGAGAGATCTCCATGATCTGGTGCGGGTTCCCGAGGTGGTGAGCATGGGGAGAGAAGGAGAGAGAGAGGTCGAGGGCTAGGGCTAGGGAGGGTACAGGACGGTACTGAGGCTCTCTCTGGTCGTGTCTGAGTGTTGGTGAGGAGATGGAGTGAAAGAAGTGAGCAAGAGAGAGGGGAAGAGATCATGGCCGGCATGGCCATTCTCACTTAATCACCAAGTTTGGATTTTTGATCAAGCCACATATATGTGCTCCCAAATAGTTTCAGGGCATCAACATGATGAGCCAAGTGATGCACCTCATTGGAGAATTTTCAAAGATGAAAAATTTAGAAAAGAAGGCATAGATATGGAAGAGGGATTTGTTGAGAAAAACATGATCTTGGAAGATCATATGAGAGCATGATCATATGCACAAGGGTGTGTGTGATGGTGTGAAGGAATTGTGAAAAGAGTGATCAAGGGAGAGGGAAGGGTCATGGCCGGCATGGCCCTACTCATTTAATTCAAAGTTCGAAAACTTTGAAGTGGTCACATGAAGATGATCTAAGTCAGCCCTAGGTATACAAGGTGATGAATCAATGGTCCTCTTGCTTGGAGAGTTTTTCTGATTTGAAAATGGATAGAAGAAGAAATAGATATGGAGGAGAAAAAAAAAATTTGAAAAGAACTAGATCTTAAAAGATCTTATGTGAGCATAATCACATGCTCAAGGGTTATATGGAAATTTTAATTGCTCCCTAATAAGAAAAGGAATTCTCACAATTAATAGGTAGGTTTAGGGTTTTAAGGATCCACACACAACACAACATTCTCAAGCAATTAACACCCAATCTCTACAATGCATGAGTATGAGGAACTATATGCATGCAATTTTTGAGAAACAGAAAAGTTTTTGTTGGCCCAAAATTTTGCATTCCAAAGATTAAACCAATGCACAAAAAGTTGGGTTGTTACAAACCTTCCCCCCTTAAAATGAATCTCGTCCTCGAGATTCGGTGGCTAAGAACTGAAGAGTGCGGGGAAGTCCTTTCGGAGCTGATCTTCTCTTTCCCAAGTGGCTTCCTCCTCGGAGTGATTTGTCCACTGAACCTTACAAAATTTAATCTTCCTTCTACGGGTGAGACGAACAGTTTCTTCGAGAATCCGAAGGGGTACTTCTCGATAGGTTAAGTCGGTGTTGAGGTCGAGGGTGCGATAATCGATGTTCTTGAAGGTCTCAGGCTTGTCAGGCACTTGGAGGCATCGTCGAAGAAGAGAGATGTGGAACACATCATGAAAATCCGCTAATTCAGCAGGCAGTTCAAGTTGATAGGATACTTCACCTCGACGAGCGAGAACCTTGAAGGGCCCAATATATCTTGGGGCAAGTTTCCCTTTGACGTGAAATCTCTGCATTCCCTTGAGTGGAGTGACGCGAAGATAGGCATGATCACCAACATTGAATGTCAGCTTGCGACGCTTAGAGTCAGCATAACTCTTCTGGCGGGATTGAGCGGCTTTGAGGCGATCACGGATTAGTAGAACTTGTTCTTCAGCCTCTCGAAGATGGTCAGGTCCAAAAACTTGACTATCTCCGGTCTCAGACCAGTTGAGAGGGGTTCGGCAACGGCGACCATAAAGGGCTTCAAAGGGGGCCATCTGCAGACTAGCTTGGTAGCTATTGTTGTAAGAGAATTCCGCGAAGGGGAGACAATCTTCCCATTTGGCTCCATAGGCGAGAACACAAGCACGAAGCATATCTTCAAGAATCTGATTTACTCTTTCTGTCTGGCCTCCGGTCTGTGGGTGGTAGGCAGTGCTAAAAGCTAGCTTGGTTCCAAGGGCTTCATGCAGGCTCTTCCAGAATTTCGAGGTGAATTGGGTACCTCGATCTGACACTATCCTCTTAGGGACTCCGTGGAGACTAACGATACGGGACATGTACAAATCAGCTAACTTGGTTCCAGGATAGGTCACTTTGACGGGAATAAAGTGTGCAACCTTGGTGAGTCGATCGACAATAACCCAGATGGAGTCATGGCCACGCTGGGATTTAGGGAGTCCGGTGATGAAGTCCATTCCAACTTCTTCCCATTTCCACTCAGGAACTTGGAGGGGTTGGAGTAGTCCAGCTGGTCGCTGATGTTCAGCCTTCACTTTCTGGCACACATCGCAGCGAGCAATGAAAAAGGCGATCTCGCGCTTCATACCGTGCCACCAGAATTGTTTCTTCAGGTCTTGGTACATCTTGGTTCCTCCGGGGTGGATTGAGTATGGGGTGTCGTGAGCTTCCTTCATGATGAGTTGCTTCGGGTCTTCAACATTAGGTACACACAGGCGTCCCTTGTACCACAAAACTCCTTTGGCGTCGACCTCAAAACCAGGAACTTCTTCCCTATTCATCCTACGCTTGATTCCTTCAATACTCTCATGATCCACTTGAGCTTCTTTGATTTGATCGAATAAAGTAGGCTTCAACTCAAGATTGGCCAGGAAACCATGGCTAACGAGCTCGAGGCCGAATTCCTCCATCTCTTCATACAGCTTAGGTTGAGCAATTTTGATAAGGGCGTTCAACGAACAGGGCTCTCGACTAAGGGCATCAGCTACCACATTAGCTTTACCAGGATGATAATGAATGCCGAGGTCGTAATCCTTGATAAGCTCCATCCATCTGCTCTGCCTCATGTTCAGCTCCCGCTGGGTGAAGATGTACTTCAAACTCTTGTGGTCGGTGTAGATTTCGCAACGATTTCCCACTAGGTAGTGGCGCCAGGTCTTCAGGGCATGAACTACAGCGGCAAGCTCTAAGTCATGCGTAGGGTAATTCATCTCGTGCGGTCGAAGTTGTCTTGACAAATAAGCTATCACCTTCCCTTCTTGCATCAGCACACTTCCCAATCCAAGCTTTGATGCATCGCAGTACACATCAAAATCCTTGGTAATATCGGGCATGGTCAGAACGGGGGCTGTGACTAACCTCTTCTTGAGTTCCTGAAAACTGGCCTCACATTTGTCGGTCCACTCGAACTTCTTATCCTTCTTCAATAGCTGCGTTAACGGCCTCGCAATGCTGGAGAATCCCTCAACAAACTTGCGGTAATAACCCGCCAATCCTAAAAAGGCGCGAACTTCGGTCTGATTGGTAGGGGCTTTCTTCTCCATGATGGACTGAATTTTGGACGGGTCGACAGACACTCCTCCGGCAGATATGACATGACCTAAAAATCCTACCTCTTTCAGCCAAAATTCACACTTACTAAACTTGGCGTAAAGCTTATGGTCTCTGAGCGTCCCCAAAACAATCCGCGAGATGTTCAGCATGCTCTTCTTCACTCTTGGAGTAGATCAGAATATCGTCGATGAAAACCACAACGAACTTGTCGAGGTACTTCATGAACACCTTGTTCATGAGGTTCATGAAATAGGCAGGGGCATTGGTCAGTCCGAAAGACATCACGGTATATTCAAAAAGTCCATACCGTGTGGTGAAGGCAGTCTTGGGAATGTCTGACTCTCGAACCTTGAGTTGATGATAACCAGTTCGGAGGTCTATTTTAGAGAAAACTCGGGCGCCATTCATCTGGTCGAACAGATCTTCAATCTTCGGGAGGGGGTATTTGTTTTTGATGGTGACATCATTCAGTTTCCGGTAATCCACGCACAGGCGGATAGTACCGTCCCGCTTATCCACAAAGATAACGGGAGATCCCCAGGGGGATGCACTCGGGCGAATCAAACCTTTCCTCAACATATCATTCAACTGCTTCTTCAGCTCAACTAATTCTTGGGGGTTCATCCGGTAAGGTCGCTGAGCGATGGGGGCGGTTCCGGGGACTAGCTCGATGATAAACTCGATATCCCGATCAGGGGGCATACCGGGTAGCTCATCGGGAAAAACCTCAGGATACTCACAAGCTATGGGTACTTCATGCAGGGCTGGACTGGCGACACTCGTCTTGCATAAGACCTTCGATGAAGGTATGGTCGCCACATGCTCAACTATTTCTCCGTCCTCAGCAGCCAATGTTATGGCTCGGCGAACACAATCTATGTGACCCTTGTACTTCACCATCCAATTCATCCCAAGGATCACTTCTAAGCCTTGCTCTCCTAATACGATCAAATCCGCGTGGAAACGCTTCCCCTGAATATCTATAGGAACATCCTTGCAGGATAGATCCGTTTTGGTGGTGGATCCCGGAATTTGGACTAACATAGGACGTTGCATGATCGTAGGTCTCAAACCACTCTTCCTAGCAAACGGCTTGGTAACAAAAGAGTGGGATGCTCCGGAATCAAACAAGACAGTGGCGGGTATTGAGTTGACAGGGAACGTACCCAGGACAATATCCGGAGCTTCCTGAGCTTGTTCAGCATTGACGTGGTTGAGGTGTCCCCTAGTTGGTCCAGCTGGCTTCTTCTGATTCAGGTTCCTTCCAGTAGCAGTGCGAGCTTGTCCCGGATTAGGCTTGGGCGCATTGGGGCGCTGTCCAGAAGTAGCTCGGTTGGGGCACTCCTTGGAGAAATGACCCGGTTGACCGCAGGTATAGCATCCAGTGGTGGCGGGGCGGACAGTGTTGTTCTGGCGGTTGTAATTGGGATTGTAGTTGCTTCCTCCAGAACGCTGAGGGTTGTAGTTGCGATTGGGGTTGTTGGGGCGAGGTGCAGGGGGTGGTGCCCTCTGCTGCTGGGGCGCCGGCCTTGGAGGAGGAAAGCTGCGGGGTCGCTGAGTGCTGGAGCTGCCTTGCTGCATCATCGCCTTGCGCTTGCGGTTCTCAAATGCACTCTTGCGCTTGCTCTCCACCATGATAGAGGCATCAACCAGCGACTCAAGGTCTGGGTATGGAACGGCCACCAAGATGCTCTGCATTTCATCATGCAGACCATTCAAGAAGCGATCTTTCTTCTTCTCTTCAGTGTCGGTGTCTTCTGGAGCATAACGGGACAGAGTGGTGAATTTGTCCATGTAGTCCACCACAGACATGCTTCCCTGCTTCAGATTCATGAACTTATCCTTCATGAGCTTGATCAGTCCTGAAGGGATGTGGGTCTTGCGGAACTTGGTCTTGAATTCTTCCCAGCCGATGACGTGTCCTTCAGCTTGAATAGCCTTGACATTTTCCCACCAAGCGCGGGCAGGTCCGGAGAGGTAATGAGTGGCAAACAGAACCTTCTCATCATTGCCGACTCCGGCAACCTCCAAGTTGTTCTCAATGGTGCGAAGCCAATCATCGGCGTCGAGGGGTTCAGTGCACTTGGAGAAGACAGGTGGGTTGGTGCTTTGAAAATCCTTCAGCTTGGAGCGGGGATCTCCATTTCCATCCCCGCCATTATTGTTGTTGGCGTTACCAGTAGCAAGCTGAGTGAGGTGCTGAAGAGTAGCAAGATTAGCTTGACGCTCCGCACGGGCTGCCTCACGGTCTTCCATCATCATACGCAGGAGTTGAGCCATGGTAGGGTCGGGAGGTGGAGGTGGAGGGGGGTCTCGGTTTGCCCCGCTGTGGTCTCCTCTACGGGTTTCCACCATCCCGAAGAAGGGTGGATTCAGATTTACAA
>NC_061508.1:182888902-182916236 GCF_022539505.1 Lolium rigidum
GTCAATCCGAGATCGGGCCACACACGGGGTCTTAGACCTCATCATATAGGGTAGGACAACATTGGTTACCCGTAGGGTAATGCCCACGTCATCGTACCTTGCTTTTGGCCCATCTTTGGTCTTCTCTGGCATGTTGAGGAGGATACCAAGCAGACTCTCGCACACATTCTTCGTGATGTGCATGACATCAAGGCTGTGAGGCACACGGAGGATCTTCCAGTACGGCAAGTCCCAGAAAACAGACCTCGTCTTCCATACCTTAAGCAGCGGCTCCGGCGTCTTTCTCTTCTTTCCCGGCGGTGGGCACCCTTTCCAATTTTTCAATAGCTCGTCTATTTGCTCGCCGCTTCTCGTACGTGGCCGTCTTCGGGGTTCGTCTTGACCATCGAACAGATCCTTGCGTTTCATCCATGGGTCATCCTCGCGAAGCCACCTTCGATGTCCCATGAACACCGTTTTCGAGGACCCGGGATCTCTATCTAGCTGGCGGTACGTTGTTTCATCCATGCACCTGACGCATTCATTGAATCCGTGGACCACCTGCCCCGCGACATATCCGTAACCGAGAAAGTCGTGCACCGTCGTGAGGAGTGCGGCTCTCATAGGGAAATATTCTTCCGCGGCGGCGTCCCACGTATTGGCAGGCGTGTCCCATAGCGTGGCTAGCTCCTCTTTTAGAAGCCCCATATACAGATTGATGTCGTTCCCTGGTTTTTCGGCCCTTAGATTAGCATACTCATTTGAATGTACTTCCTCTTCATGCACAACCAGGGGGAGATTGTACATCCACACAAACACGGGCCAGGTGCTATGCGTGCTGCTCTGGCTGCCAAGCGGATTGACTCCATCGGTGCTCGCGCCCAGCCTTATGTTCCTAGGATCGTCCCCAAATTCTGGGTACTCGAGGTTCAACGCATTCCACTGGCTAGCATCCGAAGGGTGTCTCAACATCTTGTCCTTTTTATTTTTGTCCGGATCATCTGCGTCATCTTCTCCCTTCCTCATCTCCGCGTGCCAGTGATGGCGTGCAGTCGACACGTCCGTTGGGAACCCCAAGAGGAAGGTGTGATGCGCACAACAGTAAGTTTCCCT
The DNA here is from genome assembly GCF_022539505.1 of Lolium rigidum. Lineage (NCBI taxonomy): Eukaryota > Viridiplantae > Streptophyta > Magnoliopsida > Poales > Poaceae > Lolium > Lolium rigidum. Next base: position 182,889,995 of record NC_061508.1, read on the forward strand.
CAGTAAGAAACCAAGGTTTATCGAACCAGTAGGAGTCAAGGAACACGTGAAGGTTGTTGGTGGCGGAATGTAGTGCGGCGCAACACCAGGGATTCCGGCGCCAACGTGGAACCTGCACAACACAATCAAAGTACTTTGCCCCAACGTAATGCTGAGGTTGTCAATCTCACCAGCTTGCTGTAAACAAAGGATTAGATGTATAGTGTGGATGATGATGTTTGCTTGCGAAGAACAGTAAAGAACAATTGCAGTAGATTGTATTTCAGATGTAAAGAATTGGACCGGGGTCCACAGTTCACTAGTGGTGTCTCTCCCATAAGATAAACGCATGTTGGGTGAACAAATTACAGTTGGGCAATTGACAAATAAAGAAGGCATAACAATGCACATACATATATCATGATGAGTACTATGAGATTTAATCAGGGCATTACGACAAAGTACATAGACCGCTATCCAGCATGCATCTATGCCTAAAAAGTCCACCTTCAGGTTATCATCCGAACCCCTTCCAGTATTAAGTTGCAAACAACATACAATTGCATTAAGTATGGTGTGTAATGTAATCAACACAAATATCCTTAGACAAAGCATCGATGTTTTATCCCTAGTGGCAACAACACATCCACAACCTTAGAGGTTGCTGTCACTCCCAGCATTCAATGGAGGCATGAACCCACTATCGAGCATAAATACTCCCTCTTGGAGTTACAAGTATCAACTTGGCCAGAGCCTCTACTAGCAACGGAGAGCATGCAAGAACATAAACAACATATATGATAGATTGATAATCAACTTGACATAGTATTCAATATTCATCGGATCCCAACAAACACAACATGTAGCAATAAAAAGATGATCTTGATCATGATAGGCAGCTCACAAGATCTAACATGATAACACAATGAGGAGAAGACAACCATCTAGCTACTGCTATGGACCCATAGTCCAGGGGTGAACTACTCACACATCGATCCGGAGGCGATCATGGCGATGAAGAGCCCTCCGGGAGATGATTCCCCTCTCCGGCAGGGTGCCGGAGGCGATCTCCTGAATCCCCCGAGATGGGATTGGCGGCGGTGGCATCTCTGGAAGGTTTTCCGTATCGTGGCTCTCGGTACTGGGGTATTCGCGACGAAGGCTTTAAGTAGGCGGAAGGGCAGGTCAGGGGGCGTCACGAGGGACCCACACACTAGGGCCGCGCGGCCAGGGCCTGGGCCGCGCCGCCCTAGTGTGGCGTCGCCTCGTGGCCCCACTTCGTATCTCTCTCGGTCTTCTGGAAGCTTCGTGGAAAAATAAGACTCTAGGCGTTGATTTCGTCCAATTCCGAGAATATTTCCTTTGTAGGATTTCTGAAACCAAAAACAGCAGAAAACAGCAACTGGCTCTTCGGCATCTCGTCAATAGGTTAGTGCCAGAAAATGCATAATAATGACATATAATGTGTATAAAACATGTGAGTATCATCAATAAAGTAGCTTGGAACATAAGAAATTATAGATACGTTTGAGACGTATCAAGCATCCCCAAGCTTAGTTCCTACTCGCCCTCGAGTAGGTAAACGATAACAAAGATAATTTCTGAAGTGACATGCTATCATAATCTTGATCAATACTATTGTAAAGCATATGAGATGAATGCAGCGATTCGAAGCAATGGCAAAGATAATGAGTAAACAAATGAATCATATAGCAAAGACTTTTCATGAATAGTACTTTCAAGACAAGCATCAATAAGACTTGCATAAGAGTTACTCATAAAGCAATAGATTCAAAGTAGAGGCATTGAAGCAACACAAAGGAAGATATGAGTTTCAGCAATTGCTTTCAACTTCAACATATATATCTCATGGATAATTGTCAACACAAAGTAATATAACAAGTGCAATATGTAAACATGTAAGAATCAATGCACACAGTTGATACAAGTGTTTGCTTCTAAGATAGAAAGAAGTAGGTAAACTGACTCAACAATAAAGTAGAAGATTGGCCCTTCGCAGAGGGAAGCATGGATTACTATATTTGTGCTAGAGCTTTTCATTTTGAAAACAAGAAACAATTTTGTCAACGGTAGTAATAAATCATATGTGTTATGTATAAGACATCCTATAAGTTGCAAGCCTCATGCATAATATACCAATAGTGCTCGCACCTTGTCCTAATTAGCTTGGATTAACATGGATTATCATTGCATAGCATATGTTTCAACCAAGTGTGACAAAGGGGTACCTCTATGCCGCCTGTACAAAGGTCTAAGGAGAAAGCTCGCATTGGATTTCTCGCTTTTGATTATTCTCAACTTAGACATCCATACCGGGACAACATAGACAACATGATGATAATGGACTCCTCTCTTAATGCATAAGCTATTCAACTATATGAACGAGTAATATTCTCATAAGAGATTAAGGATTGTTTGTCCAAACTAAAACTTCCACCATGAATCATGGCTTTAGTTAGCGGCCCAATGTTCTTCTCTAACAATATGCATACTCAAACCATATGATCATGAAAATCGCCCTTACTTCAGACAAGACGAACATGCATAGCAACTCACATGATATTCAACAAAGGTAAGAGTTGATGGCGTCCCCAGAAACATGGTTACCGCTCAACAAGCAACTTATTAAGAAATAAGATACATAGCTACATATTCTTCACCACAATAGTTTTTAAGGCTATTTTCCCATGAGCTATATATTGCAAAGACAAAGGATAGAATTTTAAAGGTAGCACTCAAGTAATGTACTTTGGAATGGCAGAGAAATACCATGTAGTAGGTAGGTATGGTGGACACAAATGGCATGGTTGTTGGCTCAAGGATTTGGATGCACAAGAAGAATTCCTCTCAATACAAGGCTAGGCTAGCAAGGTTGTTTGAAGCAAACTCAAGTATGAAACGGTGCAGAAAAACTCACATATGAACATATTGTAAGCATTATAAGACTTTACATCGTCTCCTTGTTGTTCAAACACCTTAACCAGAAAATATCTAGATTCTAGAGATCAATCATGCAAACCAAATTTTAACAAGCTCTATGTAGTTCTTCATTAATGGGTGCAAAGCACATGATGCAAGAGCTTAAACATGATCTATATGAGCACAACAATTGCCAAGTATCAAATTATTCAAGACATTATACCATTTACCACATGCGGCATTTTCCGTTTCCAACCATATACCAATGAACGAAGTAGTTCAACTTTCGCAATGAACATTAAGAATAAAGCTAAGAACATATGTGTTCATACGAAACAGCGGAGCGTGTCTCTCTCCCAAACAAAGAATGCTAGGATCCGATTTTATTCAAACAAAAACAAAAATAAAAACAAAGAGACGCTCCAAGTAAAGCACATAAGATGTGACGGAATAAAAATATAGTTTCACTAGAGGTGACCTGATAAGTTGTCGATGAAGAAGGGATGCCTTGGGCATCCCCAAGCTTAGATGCTTGAGTCTTCTTAAAATATGCAGGGATGAACCACGGGGGCATCCCCAAGCTTAGACCTTTCACTCTTCTTGATCATATTGTATCATCCTCCTCTCTTGACCCTTGAAAACTTCCTCCACACCAAACTCGAAACAAACTCATTAGAGGGTTAGTGCATAATTGAAAATTCATATATTCAGAGGTGACATAATCATTCTTAACACTTCTGGTCATTGCACAAAGCTACTGAAAGTTAATGGAACAAAGAAATCCATCAAACATAGCAAAACAGGCAATGCGAAATAAAAGGCAGAATCTGTCAAAACAGAACTGTCCGTAAAGGCGAATTTTTTAGGGGCACTTAACTTGCTCAGATGAAAATTCCCAAATTTAATGAAAGTTGCGTACATATCTGAGGATCACGCACGTAAATTGGCAGATTTTTATAAATTTTTTACAGCAGAGGCGGCACAATTTCGTGACAGCAAGAAATCTGTTCCTGCGCAGTAATCCAAATCTAGTATTGACTTTACTATCAAAGACTTTACTTGGCACAACAATGCAATAAAATAAAGATAAGGAGAGGTTGCTACAGTAGTAACAACTTCCAAGACTCAAATATAAAACAAAGTGCAGAAGTAAAATAATGGGTTGTCTCCCATAAGCGCTTTTCTTTAACGCCTTTCAGCTAGGCGCAGAAAGTGTGAATCAAGTGACAACAAGAGATGAAGCATCAACATCATAATTTTTTCTAATAATAGAATCATAAGGTAACTTCATTCTATTTCTAGGGAAGTGTTCCATACCTTTCTTGAGAGGAAATTGATATTTAATATTACCTTCCTTCATATCAATGGTAGCACCAACAGTTCGAAGAAAAGGTCTTCCCAATATAATGGGACAAGATGCATTGCATTCAATATCCAAGACAACAAAATCAACGGGGACAAGGTTATTGTTAACCATAATGCGAACATTATCAATCCTCCCCAAAGGTTTCTTTATAGCATGATCAGCAAGATTAACATCCAAATAACAATTTTTCAATGGTGGCAAGTCAAGCATATTATAGATTTTCTTAGGCATAACGTAAATACTTGCACCGAGATCACATAGAGCATTACAATCAAAATCATTGACCCTCATCTTAATGATGGGCTCCCAACCATCTTCTAACTTCCTAGGAATAGAAGTTTCAAGTTTTAGTTTCTCTTCTCTAGCTTTTATGAGAGCATTTGTAATATGTTTTGTAAAGGCCAAATTTATAGCACTAGCATTGGGACTTTTAGCATGTTTTTGCAAGAACTTTATAACTTCAGAGATCTGACAATCTTCAAAATCTAAACCATTATGGTCTACAGCAATGGGATCATTGTCCCCAATATTTTGAACAAATTTAGCAGTTTTATCACAAACAGTTTCAGCAGTTTTAGCAGTTTCAGGCAATTTTGCACGCTTTGCACTAGGAGTAGAAACATTGCCAACACCAATTATTTTACCATTTATAGTAGGAGGTGTAGCAACATGTGAAGCATTAACGTTACTAGTGGTGGTGATAGTCCAAACTTTAGCTGCATTATTCTCTTTAGCTAGTTTTTCGTTTTCTTCTCTTTCCCACCTAGCATGCAATTCAGCCAACAATCTAATATTTTCATTAATTCGAACATGGATGGCATTTGCTGTAGTAACAATTTTATTATCAATATCCTCATTAGGCATAACTTTCAATTTTAAAAGATCAACATCAGAGGCAAGACTATCAACCTTAGAAGCAAGAATATCAATTTTATCAAGCTTTTCCTCAACAGATTTGTTAAAAGCAGTTTGTGTACTAATAAATTCTTTAAGCATGGCTTCAATACCAGGGGGTATACTCCTATTATTGTTGTAAGAATTCCCATAAGAATTACCATAACTATTACCATTAGCAGAAGGATATGGCCTATAGTTGTTACCAGAATTATTCCTATAAGCATTGTTGTTGAAATTATTATTTTTAATGAAGTTCACATCAACATGTTCTTCTTGGGCAACCAATGAAGCTAAAGGAACATTATTAGGATCAACATTAGATCTACCATTCACAAGCATAGACATAATATCATCAATCTTATCACTCAAGGAGGAGGTTTCTTCAACAGAATCTACCTTCTTACCTTGTGGAGCTCTTTCCGTGTGCCATTCAGAGTAATTTATCATCATATCATCAAGAAGCTTTGTTGCCGCCCCCAAAGTAATGGACATAAAGGTACCTCCAAGCAGCTGAATCCAATAGGTTCCGCGAAGAAAAATTCAATCCTGCATAGAAGGTTTGGATGATCATCCAAGTAGTTAGTCCATGGGTAGGGCAATTCTTCACCAAAGATTTCATTCTCTACCATGCTTGAGAAACATGTTCATTATCTAATTGCTTAAAATTCATTATGCTACTTCTCAAAGATATAATTTTAGCAGGAGGATAATATCTACCAATAAAAGCATCCTTACATTTAGTCCATGAATCATAACTATTCTTAGGCAAAGATAGCAACCAATCTTTAGCTCTTCCTCTTAAGGAGAAAGGAAACAATTTTAATTTTATAATGTCACCATCTACATCCTTATACTTTTGCATTTCACAAAGTTCCACAAAATTATTAATATGGGCAGCAGCATCATCAGAACTAACACCAGAAAATTGCTCTCTCATAACAAGATTTAGTAAAGCAGGTTTAATTTCAAAGAATTCTGCTGTAGTAGCAGGTGGAGCAATAGGTGTGCATAAGAAATCATTATTATTTGTGCTAGTGAAGTCACACAACTTAGTATTTTTAGGAGTATTCATTTTAGCAGTAGTAAATAAAGCAAACTAAATAAAGTAAATGCAAGTAACTAATTTTTTTGTGTTTTTAATATAGAGACCAAGACAGTAAATAAAGTAAATCTAGCAACTAATTTTTTTGTGTTTTGATATAGAGAGCAAACAAAGCAGTAAATAAAGTAAAACAAAGCAAGACAAAAACAAAGTAAAGAGATTGGATGTGGGAGACTCCCCTTGCAGCGTGTCTTGATCTCCCCGGCAACGGCGCCAGAAATTTACTTGATGGCGTGTAGTCGACACGTCCGTTGGGAACACCAAGAGGAAGGTGTGATGCGCACAGCAGTAAGTTTCCCTCCGTAAGAAACCAAGGTTTATCGAACCAGTAGGAGTCAAGGAACACGTGAAGGTTGTTGGTGGCGGAATGTAGTGCGGCGCAACACGAGGGATTCCGGCGCCAACGTGGAACCTGCACAACACAATCAAAGTACTTTGCCCCAACGTAACAGTGAGGTTGTCAATCTCACCGGCTTGCTGTAAACAAAGGATTACATGTATAGTGTGGATGATGATGTTTGCTTGCGAAGAACAGAAAAGAACAATTGTAGTAGATTGTATTTCAGATGTAAGGAATTGGTCCGGGGTCCACAGTTCACTAGTGGTGTCTCTCCCATAAGATAAATGCATGTTGGGTGAACAAATTACAGTTGGGCAATCGACAAATAATGAAGGCATAACAATGCACATACATATATCATTATGAGTACTATGAGATTTAATCAGGGCATTACGACAAAGTACATAGACCGCAATCCAGCATGCATCTATGCCTAAAAAGTCCACCTTCAGGTTATCATCCGAACCCCTTCCAGTATTAAGTTGCAAACAACAGACAATTGCATTAAGTATGATGCGTAATGTAATCAACACAAATATCCTTAGACAAAGCATCGATGTTTTATCCCTAGTGGCAACAGCACATCCACAACCTTAGAGGTTTCTGTCACTCCCCGCATTCAATGGAGGCATGAACCCACTATCGAGCATAAATACTCCCTCTTGGAGTTACAAGTATCAACTTGGCCAAAGCCTTTAATAGCAACGGAGAGCATGCAAGAACATAAACAACATATATGATAGATTGATAATCAACTTGACATAGTATTCAATATTCATCGGATCCCAACAAACACAACATGTATCATTACAAATAGATGATCTTGATCATGATAGGCAGCTCACAAGATCTAACATGATAACACAATGAGGAGAAGACAACCATCTAGCTACTGCTATGGACCCATAGTCCAGGGGTGAACTACTCACACATCGATCCGGAGGCGATCATGGCGATGAAGAGCCCTCCGGGAGATGATTCCCCTCTCCGGCAGGGTGCCGGAGGCGATCTCCTGAATCCCCCGAGATGGGATTGGCGGCGGCGGCGTCTCTGGAAGGTTTTCCGTATCGTGGCTCTCGGTACTGGGGTATTCGCGGCGAAGGCTTTAAGTAGGCGGAAGGGCAGGTCAGGGGGCGTCACGAGGGACCCACAGACTAGGGCCGCGCGGCCAGGGCCTGGGCCGCGCCGCCCTAGTGTGGCGTCGCATCGTGGCCCCACTTCGTATCTCCCTCGGTCTTCTGGAAGCTTCGTGGAAAAATAAGACCCTGGGCGTTGATTTCGTCCAATTCCGAGAATATTTCCTTTGTAGGATTTCTGAAACCAAAAACAGCAGAAAACAGACAAGCGGCTCTTCGGCATCTCGTCAATAGGTTAGTGCCGGAAAATGCATAATAATGACATATAATGTGTATAAAACATGTGAGTATCATCAATAAAGTAGCATGGAACATAAGAAATTATAGATACGTTTGAGACGTATCAGCCAGCGCATTAGCTTTGCTTGGTTAGGGTCCGCGAAATACCGCTGCAGACGAGGAGTGATCGAAAAGTACCACACCACCTTCCGAGGAGCTTTCTTCCCCTTCTTGTACCGACTGATGCCGCACTCCGGACATATGGTAGACTCCGCGTGCTCGTTCCGATAAATGATGCAATCATTCAAGCACACATGGTATTTCACGTGCGGTAAATCCAGATGACACACGATTTTCTTGGCCTCCTCGATACTAGTCGGACACGTGTTACCTTTGGGAAGACGTTCGTGCCAGAATGACATGTTGTCGTTGAAGGATGTGTCGGTCATTTTGTGCTTTACCTTCATCTCCGAGTAACCGCGTCTACCTCCAGTTGATCCATCTTGGCTTTTTCTCGGGCAGCAGCTCTTGCGTTACTCGTCTGCTTGAGAAGCAGCTCTTGAAGATAAGGGTCCTGCACCCAGTCCATCCACGATGGTCCATCGTCTTCATCTCCATGATCGTCATGATGACCTCCATCTTGATCTTCCTCATCATCAGGTCCAGGATCTCCTACATTGTGATCATGATCATCTCTGGGATCTTCTACATCCTGATCATGTCCGGGATCTTCTAGATCCGGATCATGTCCGGGATCTTCTACATGGTGCTCACCTCCTTCCTTATTTCTTGAAATCCCATGGACAAATTCATAATCATCTTCATCGCCTTCCCACCGATAGCCATCCATGAAACCACGGATGAGAAGGTGGTCCCGCACCATATCGGCTTTAGGGTCCATAAGGCTCGTCAACCTGCATCTTCGACACGCACATCTTATCTCCTTTTGGTTATTTTTAATCATCTCGGCCGTCGCGGATTTCAAAAACCTAGCCACAACGCCTTCGCTCATCATGCGGACCATGGTCGCCTGCGGGTATAGAGAAAATGGATATCTTAGTATACCAAAATAAAATTTTGGCATGACCTTCCCTAAAAATAGGACATATGTATATGCGTAGTATGCCCATTATTCACCAAAACGGAAATGAATCAATGTTTCGGCAAAATATTGGCAACTCCATCGCATTTCTAATCCCTGCAAACAAAAACATGCAACACATGTGTGGAGGCTTCGCATATACAACACATATGGAGGCTTCGCATACAACACACATATGCACGTGATGCTTCGCGCATGCACAACACATGCGGAGCTTCGCATAACATATATGCACACACACGTGTGCAAGACGAAACGTATCAATAATTTCTTATGTTCCATGCTAGTTTTATGACAATACCTACATGTTTTATTCATACTTGATAATGTTTTAATGCATTTTCTGGGACTAACCTATTAACAAGATGCCACAGTGCCAGTTCCTGTTTTCTGCTGTTTTTGGTTTCAGAAAAGTTAGATTACAAATATTCTCGGAATTGGACGAAACAAAACCCACGACCCTATTTTCCACGGAGTGTTCCAGAACATCGAAGAAGAGTCGGAGAAGGCCAGCAGGGGGGGCACCCCACAGGGCGGCGCGACCGGGCCCACGGGCGCACCCAGTTGTGGGGAGGCCACCCCCTGGCTCCTCCGACGCTGCCCCTTCGCCTATTTATTCCTTCGTATCGGAAAACCCTAGTACCGAGAGGCAAAATACGAGAAAAGTTCCAGAGACGCCGCCGCCGTCAACCCCATCTCGGGGGGTTCTGAAGATCTCCTCCGGCACCCTGCCGGGGAGGAGAATCATCACCGGAGGGCTCTACATCACCATGCCCGCCTCCGGACTGATGCGTGAGTAGTTCATCCTTGGACTATGGGTCCATAGCAGTAGCTAGATGGTTGTCTTCTCCTATTATGCCATCATGTTTAGATCTTGTGAGCTGCCTATCATGATAAAAATCATCTATTTGTAATGCTACATGTTGTGTTTGCTGGGATCCGATGAATATGGAATACTATGTCAAGTTGATTATTGATCTATCATATATGTGTTGTTTATGATCTTGCATGCTCTCCGTTGCTAGTAGAGGCTCTGGCCAAGTTGATACTTGTAACTCCAAGAGGGGGTATTTATGCTAGATAGTGGGTTCATGCCTCCATTGAATCTAGGACAGTGAAAGAAAGTTCTAAGGTTGTGGATGTGATGTTGCCACTAGGGATAAAACATCAATGCTTTGTCTAAGGATATTTGTATTGTTTACACTACACACAGTACTTAATGCAAGTGTCTGTTGTTTGCAACTTAATACTGGAAGGGGTGCGGATGCTAACCCGAAGGTGGACTTTTTAGGCATAGATACATGCTGGATGGCGGTCTATGTTCTTTGTCGTAATGCCCTAAGTAAATCTCATAGTAGTCATCATGATATGTATGTGCATTGTTATGCCCTCTCTATTTGTCAATTGCCCAACGTTAATTTGTTCACCCAACATGTTATTTATCTTATTGGAGAGACACCACTAGTGATCTGTGGACCCTGATCCATTCTTTTACATCTGAAATACAACCTACTGCAATCATTGTTCTCTTTTGTTTTCTGCAAGAAAACATCATTCTCCACACCATACGTTTAATCCTTTGTTTTGAGCAAGCCGGTGAGATTGACAACCTCACTGTTAAGTTGGGGCAAAGTATTTTGATTGTGTTGTGCAGGTTCCACGTTGGCGCCGGAATCCTTGGTGTTGCGCCGCACTACACTCCTTCACCAACAACCTTCATGTGGCCTTCATCTCCTACTGGTTCGATAACCTTGGTTTCTTACTGAGGGAAAACTCGCTGCTGTACTCATCATACCTTCCTCTTGGGGTTCCCAACGGATGTGTGCTTTACCGTCACAAGCAACGATCGTAACCGGTCACACACAAAGCATAAAACCAACAAAGTTACCGATACGGCGAGACCGAGAGTGTTGGATGAGGAAAAAAGTTGAGATTGAGTAGGTATTGAGCTATAGAAAGTTTCACCCTTACTTACCTACCAAGAAAATTAAGTTTACCATTTAATTTGGGTGAATGAAGAGGTGAAAATGAGGTGGGGAGGAGGAGCAACACGACTAGATCCAGATTTGGTGGGAGGTAGTTGTGGAAGAGTGTTTGGGGAAAGTGGGTGGCACATGGGTGGAGGGGGAAAAGCAGGAAATGGTCCGAGGTTAGCAGTGGCGCACCACCTAGCCGTGCGCCACTGCTAGGGTGACATAGCAATGGCGCACTGCTTAGTGGTGCGCCACTCCTCACCTGGTACCTGCACCCCACGCCCCTGCCCAACTTAGCAGTGGCGCACCTTGTTGGTGGTGCGCCATAGCTAGTAGTGGCGCACCGCTACAGTGCACCATTGCTAAGGCTCTCATCTCTAAAGGGGCCCTGGCCACCTCCTAGCAGTGGCGCACCATTATGCCATGCGCCATAGGTAAGCAAAGTAACAGTGGCGCACCTAGCCGACGTGCGCCACTATTAAGTTGGGGTAGGAGCTGGCCTCCTGCCAGGATTTAGTAATGGCGCACCACAAACAAGGTGCGCCACTACTACATTTGTAACAGTGGCCCACCGTTTTGTGTTGCGCCACTGCTAAGTAGTAGTGGCGCACGGCCTTCGTGGTGCGCCACTGATGTCAATCTTACGGCTAGGCCTTTTCCTAGTAGTGTTCACAGTTAGCTCCATACAGAAAATGTCTCCATCCTTTCAATGCAAACACAACTGCTGCTAGCTCTAGGTCATGTGTTCGATAGTTAACTTCATGAGGTCTGAGTTGCCTCGATCCATAAGATATCACTTTCCGATCTTGCATGAGTACACATCCTAGTCCATGCTTGGATGCGTCACAATACACGGTGTAGTCCTTGCCAGTTTCTGGAACTGCTAACACTGGTGCGGTTGTTAATTTCTCTTTTAGAGTTTGGAAACTCTTCTCACATTCATCTGACCACACAAATGGTGTGTTCTTCCTTAACAACTTGGTCATTGGTCCCGCTATCTTGGAGAATCCTTCGATGAATCTTATATAGTATCATGCCATTCCTAAGAATCCTCTAATTTCCTTGACATTCTTAGGTGCTTCCCACTCTAAGACTGCTGACAGTCGCTACCGAGGTTATCCAGCTTCTTCCGAATGTGATTAAAACTGAGGAGTAAAAAAAGGAGCATTGCATAGTAAAAATTACCATGCATACAGATCCACCGTGTAGAACACGCAAATTAAATTAGCAGACGTTGTTGCGCGCAAAGGCGCATCGCAAGATGGAAGCGGCATTTTCTCCCTTGATCTTTGTTCGCAAGATAGAAAAACGGAAGCAGTGCAGAACGTGTTGACGACTGCTAGAAATCTGGTCGCCATGAGAATATAGTAGGAAGTTTGTGATGGCAGCTGCGAGAAATCACGGCGCGTGGCAAGACGATGATTTCGTTGGACATGTTTTTCCCCTTTCTTCTATTCACACGGGTGGAGCTAGGAAAGACGCGTGTCTTCCGGGTGGAAAGGTACCTACATCATCCAATGGCTCTTGATAAATCATTGGTAGATCGGATGGTCAAACTTTTAAAATCACTAGGATTAAGCGTGGAGGTTTATTGGGAGTCTCCAATTAGTAAATATAAGATGGCCAAGTAATATAATACTAATACAATATTTTTTTGGAGGTGGAGCGGGGGGGGGGGGGGACCCCACCGTTTGTTATTTATTCCCGAAAATAGCCAAGTAGAAGATCCAAGTACATCGAGAGAAATATACTAATAATACTAATATAAAAACGGTAGACCATGCGAAGTAGCTCTGCTCAGGCATCTATTGCCATCGGTCATATCAAGCCATTATCACAAACAAAATCAGTTACTCACATGTCCTCCGAACTGCAATTTAAAAATGCCTCTGAAATATTTCGGACTTAATTGGCTAGTGGTTTTGCAGCTCGAGTGATTTTGAGTTTGAGTGTGAATACAGTCGAAGCTATATCTGTATCTGTCCATCTATATCTATATATGTCCATCTATCGACTATATAAAAAAATCTCAATTTTTGAAATCAGATAAGCCATCACCATGATGCACAAGCAATTATTGGACATTGGCACATCGGTTCTCCAACTCTTGATCCAACTGTCAAAGTTCCTTTCTTAAGAGAACAGTCAAAATTCATTGGATTCGCTCGGGAACTGCGCGCGCCAAAACGAGTCTGACGAAGATGTTTCTAGAGTTCTCACGGACGCGTACTGGCGATACATTGAATGCAAATCTTGCAAGGTCAAAAAAAATGCAAATCTTGCAGGATCGTATGTGGCTGCTATGAGCTGAAGTACTCCATGAAACCATGAGCATACATTTAGATGGGAATCATATGTAGATGATCTGAAGAACGACATGCTGCATCTTTCACAAATCCATCTACATGACATGATAAACTTTAATTAAGAAGCAGCCACTTAACAATCATTGCCAAAATCTAACGGGTTCAACAATAAGCTGGTAATTCTCTACTATATATAAATACCCAAAAGATAAATTAGCATGTAAGAAAGTAGTGTCAATGCCACCAGGACTTACAAAAAAAAGGGAATTAGCTCTTCGTAATCTCTTTGTTTTAATACATACCTTCTGCTAGTAATAGAAAAATGGTATACCGGCACAATACCTCTGCTCAGGAATCCAGGACCTAGGGTCACATCAAGTAATAATCAGAACCAAAGTTGGTTCCCATGTTCTCCAATTCAAAACGCGTACAAAATATTTCAGTGTGTGAAATAATTGTATTCGATAAGCAGGAGGTAAATGCTACAGTGTTGAGATTTTGAATTAGACGGTTGTTAAGGTAATGATTATATGGAGTCAAAATTTGGTAGCATACAGAACTATCTCTATTCACAACTCGCCTCTACACAAGCAGGAACAACTGTTGAGTTGCAGCACAACACAAAGGAGAAGCCACTATTCCGTTCATTGCACTCAATACAACGATGAATGAACCAGACCAGTTGATAAGCTTCTAGACCTAGGCTATATGTAGAAAGCTAGAAATTAATGGATCACAGAAAATCATCACTGTACTGCTTCATGCACTAGCCAACGCGACCAAAAGTCCGAACTGATGGAAAGAAGGTAATCCACTTATACATCTCAACATAGCCAACGCAACAAAAAGTCCAAACTGACAGAAAGGGCTATACCGGGAAAAGAGAAGAGAAGGTTTGACAAGCTTCTAGACCTGGCTATATGTAGAAAGCTGGAAATCAATGGATCACAGAAAATCATCAGTGTTAAGCTTCATGCACTAGCCAACGCGACCAAAAGTCCAAACTGATGGAAAGGGTTAGGCAATCCACTTATACATCTCAACATAGCCAACACAACAAGAATTCCAAACTGACCGAAAGGGCTAGACCGGGAGAAGAGAAGAGAAGGTTTGCGAAAGCCATGACTCGAACTTGAGACTCTGGGCTCTGATACCATGTCAAACATCATCCACAAGCCAACGGAACCAGAAGTCAGAACTGATGGAAAGGGCTAGGTAATCCACTTATAATATTAACAATCGGCAGGGTTCCGGTTCAAAGAAAATCAGAAGGGTTATCACTGCATCGAGTTGATTCATACAATAGCTAGTGCACAAAAGTATAGGTCCTATCAAATCCACATCACGATAAGGAAATGTCCACCAAGATCATAGCAATTGCAAATAAATGCACCTATGAAGTATGCTCAGAATAACGAACCATTTTATAGGACCAAGGTACTCACATGTCACTGTCCCCGTTCATCTCCAATTATCTAGCAGATACTCTTCTTACTAGCTTTCCTAACCTGCTCCAGTAGGGCCTCCTTCTCTTCTGCTATCGTTCTAAAATTGTCGACTTCTAGTCTTAGTGCATCTGATGCAGCTCGTTCTACTTGGAGTTGCTACTCTAGAACTTGAGCATGCAAATACTTTGACTTGGACATGGACTTGCACTTCAACAGTCCAGCATTCCGTAAGAAAGTGTTTTGGGCAATACCTTTCTTTTTTATTTCCATGGAAAATACCTTCACACATTCTTCATCGGTTTTTTCCAGACCAGTTTTACCGGGTTTTGCCATCTCTAATTTCATATCTTCCTGCAAAAAATTCAGTTCGTACACATGTGTAAACATGATAGTTACTACAGAGAAACTTGCTGACAGTAGATTTATCATGTGTATGATCTACTTTTATTCCTACAATTTGGCATGTCTGATTCACATCACATGAATTTTAATAAACATCTATAATATCATATTGATATGTACTTTACTACTCCTACAAGTTGGGATGTAAGTGGTTTTTTTCCAGACCGTTTTTACCGGGTTTTGCCATATCTAATTCCATACCTTCGTGCAAACAATTCAGTTTGTACACATGTGTAACATGATAGTTACTACAGAGAAACTTGCTGATAGTAGATTTATCATGTGTATGACCTACTTTTATTCCTACAATTTGGCATGTCTTATTGACATCACATGAATTTTAATAAACACTAGCATAATACCCGTGTGTTGCTACGGATAGTCTTCGGTCAATGCATTTAGAAAACATTTTCATTTTATTAGTATTGAATGTCCATCAACATATGTTTGTTTTTAGTCATTTCTAACCATGTCGCTTACATTTATCTTGTTGACGATCCCGATAACATCGAATAAATAGGTCAGGTGGCGGGTCGCCACCACTCCGCGATGATGTAGGATGAGGGGTATGCTTTTTCGGGACGTGCATAAGGTTGTACCATAGGTGACATGTAATTTAAAAAAATCCGCTATTTTCCTAAATATTATAATTTGCTCATGTCTTGTTCTGCATCGGAAACAATCCCACCAGAAATGCATCTACTTTTTTTTGGAGAAATTCCGCTACAACCTCTTGAAAGAAATAGATAAATTTTGAGCCCATATGTGAGCCCGCATGACCTAGTATGTTTATCATGTCATCCGCAAGAAGGAGTATTTCTTTTTCACATACTACCGGAGAGGGAATTTGGGGACAACCGGGCGACATTCTGGCAACCGCGTCGATTGATCCTCCCCGTGCTAATTTCCACTTGCTAAAATTCTTTTGAAATAATGGATCCGGCTACTCCCGAGCGTGCGACGGTAGATCCATGCGAGGTAGGCTTCACCCATTGACGATGCACTCTCCGCCCTCCCCCTACAATTTTTTCAGCGAATCTCTGTCTAACGCGAGGGGGCATGTTCCATGCGAGGTAAATCTTGAAGCTCTCCTTCATCACCTTTATAATGAAATATCCCGGACGTTCGTCAGTAACTGGATGAATATATACAATGCTATTTAGAACTGGGATTAAAGTGCAAATGCATATATACCAGAGCTAAAGCATACTGAAATGAGGTAGTTCACAAATGCTGCACCTTCAGGCTGTGAAGAAATTCAAACATGAGATTTTGCAAAAACAAAATTGTATATGAAAATGTGGACTTACACAGAAGTGCACAACATATCCGTGAATTCTGTCAGATCATAATCTTTACACTTGGAGCATTCTACCACAAAATGTACTACCTGGCAGCCGACAAGCCGGAATAGCAGCTCCTACAATGCGGGCAGCTGCTCCAGGAGATCGTCTATGTCCCTGAAAAACAAATTCAGACGACGACGCATAAGAAGCTTCACCAAGATTAACACAGTTCATAACGAAGCGGCGAGCGAGCGCATGAGAAACCTTGGGAGGCGCCCTCTCCGCCGGCGCCGGTGCCGGAGGCCTGAGCCGCTCTCCTCGACGCTGTACCGCAGCACGGCGAGGCACTCGAGCCACTCCTCGAGGAAGAGCGCGTAGGTGTACACCCACGCGGAGCAGTCCCAGGCGCATATCATTATTGGTCAGAACTTCACCCATTGACGATGTGCTTTGGCTCCTTTGCGGTGGGCGTCGCCAAGCATGCCACCGTCCGCCTCTGTGTCTCCGTGTCCGTCGGTCTAGGCACTCATCGCGAGAATAGGTCTGGACTCTGTTTCTTCTTTGTTTTTTACTATCATGAAGCTAGTACGGACCGCGGGTTCAGTTCATGATTTTTGAGGGACTGAAGCGAAAAAATACAAGCGACGTACGGCGTACCAGTCGTATTGGAATTTAATAGTAAAGATATATAATATCATATTGACATGTACTTTACTACTCCTACAAGTTATGATGTGAGTCGCCAGAAAATTTCAATCGTAGAGAAGACTTAAAAGAACACTCTATGCGACTTCTCCAATCACTTCAAGTTTGTTCTGCTGGCATGCTTCCAAAATCTCTGGCAGAGTCATCTCTTTGTTTGGTTCCCTTTTACTTGCATTATGTAACATCTGCATTTTAGTACTACCATTTATAAATCGAATAACGTGGTCGAAATGGAGGATCATAATATAAGTTGCACACTGGTGTATACTCGGCATGATCTTTTACTAAAATATTTCTAAATAGCAGTATAAAACAACATTTCCTTACTTTTTGCCGAATGTGCACAATAAGGTTACGAGATCCCGTACGGCTAGGTAAAAGTAGTTTACCGCGGTTTTTCTGATTCCGTTTAGCCAAATTCTTCAAAAAGGAGACTAGTGAGACACTACTGTAAATAAGAATCCAAGATGTGATCCGGTCTCAGTCTTACAAATCATACCATATTATTTGGATCAGACCAGTGCTTCACAAGATTTCCCCACTATTCGTCAGTCATTTGCTTAAGAGGAGATCTAGTTGGAACACTCCCAGTAATCTTTTCAGTGAAGTATTCCTTCTTTAGCCTATTGCGATACTGGCGCAGATAGTCTGAGAATAGACTGTTGAGAACATGCTTTACTTCCTCTTGGTCCTCATCAAACTCGAACCTTAACTGTTCACAACAATATAAACCGTTGGTGCGATATACATAGAGCCAACAACAAGCTAGAAGGAATGGGACGTGCCAATGTGGTATACTGGTATGAGTATCATTACCAAGAGAAAGATGACTTACGTGTAACCTGTGCACTAATTTTTCAAAATGCGCAGAGGTGTCTACGTGCTCTTTCCATGTTGGGAAGATAGGAATTTCATTCCTGACGAAAATTCCTACATCCGATGCTAATTTACAAGATTCTTCTGGGTCCTGTTGCCTTGCCACCTACGATAGATGAAAGGAGAAATCTTGATTCCATCCCAACAAGCTTAGCTACGAACATTTTCCCTACTGTCTGGCCCCTCGTTTTTCTTGATCGTGGTACAACTACAAAGTTAAGCATTACTTCAAGCTATCAAGGTAGATATATGTATATATCTATAAATTATATAACTTTATAATGGAGAATGAAACTATAAGCATTGGAAAATATACCTTCTTCGGTGTTGGGCTCATCCTCAGGGGAGTTGTCTTTGGCAGGACTAATAAGGGTCAGTGGGAGATCATCAAGAGTTTGTTGATGTTGTGCTAGCAGTGTTTGGCCAGTTGTGGTTGTGTCAGCTGGGACTGGTACAATGTGTCCTTGGGCAGTATTTCCTACCACAAGCTACTGCTGATACCAATTGTGGCTGAGAAGTTGCCGTGGAAAGTGGTTCTGCTACCAATTGTGGTTGAGAAGTTGTTGTGGAAACTGGTTCGGCTGCCAATTGTGGCTGAGAAGTTGCTGTGGAAACTGGTTCTGCTGTCAATTATGGCTGAGACGTTGCTGTGGATACTGGTTCTCCTGCCGATTGTCGCTGGTTGATTGTATTGGTAACATGTGGCTGATTCAACCACTTGGGGTGTTTACCATGTTTTTTTATTTCAGTACTCTTAGCATTTTCGTATTTTTTCTTCAAGTAGTGCCATGAATCACCGAGACTGTCTAGTAGCAGAAGTAGATTTCTTTTTTGGTTGCAGTTGTTGTATCACCGATTCAGGTGCCTGCGAAATTCTTACTTGAAGCTGCAGATTCCTAGCACACATAAATGATATTTCAGTCTACAGAAGTCCCATATATGATGATATGCAAATGGAATAGAATGAAGAACAGTAAAGGATGACGTGCATGCTGAAACATATATATGATGCGTTAAGCAGACCTAGAGGTGGCATGTGAACATGTTTGGTGGGATTCGGGATACAAGTATACAACACATGGAAGTTGCAACAGATATCTCAAAGTAAAAACACAGAAATCACCTGGTGGGCTTGAGGAGAATGGTCAGGAAAGGCATCTTCCTGAGTCAGCTCTCTAAGAGGCTCAGCAGGATCAAATTGTGAATCATAACATTGGTCTTTATCTTTGGGGAGGGGAAAGGGTTCTTCTCCGATTTTGTTCGGGTTTGCACTATGGGCAATAGCCTTACACATGTTTGTGCCCATACGGCTTGCAAATCTGTTACATATCGCCCATTTCCGTCCCTCGTTTAATTCATTCTGTAGTGAAATAATATATAGCATGTATTGCAAAAAACAATTACTAATGAGATGGCAGTGCAAGTAAGCAAAAAAATACTTTTCGAAATCACATGCATAACGAAAGCAACCATATAAAAGTGTTTATCAACCTTCTTGGGAGTGGGCGCGTGTACGCTTTGGTTTCCTGCTGTGGACCATGGAGGCGCTTTGTGTACCCATCTCTCCGGTCCGGTGGATGGAGGGAGTCGGGGATTAAGATACGAGAACCCAACGATGGTGACTGTCGCTGACAAGGCTCCATGGCGGTGGAAGTCGGCTACAGAGGAGCTCGTATGGTACAGTGGTCGTTGGTGGGGGGAAGCTACTCCGTCTTGCTAAAAAGCAAGGGAGACGGTGGAACGTCGGCGGTCACTACGGTGGCCGATAAGAAGGTAGTAGTGTTGGGGTGGGACTAGGACAGTGGGCCGCCGCCGCCAGCGTGTCAGATGATCCTGTGGGTCATGCGAGGTGGAAGCATGAGAGAGAGAGATGTGGGATTCGGCGCCACCGGTGATAGGTTTGAATTGAGCGGTCCAGGGGGATAAGATCGGCATTGTACTAATTTCATATCACTTTGAATATTGGGAGCGGGAGAAATTTCGGCGGGAATTTTAGGGTAGAGTTGAAATTATTACTGGTTGGTGGAAAACTGTGGAACCCTAGCCTACGAAATCCCAGGTCTGAAGGTGAGTAGGTTCGGGGTCAAGGGGATATGCTTGTTGGTTTTTGGGTGCATATGATCTCTTTATTTCGAAATTCATCTTCTATACATTTTGAAATGTCAAAAGTGAATAAAACGAAAAATGCATGTGTACTTCTTCGCTTGCTATATACGCATAAAGTATTTCAATGGAAAATCGGATAGTAATTTGGGCTAAGTAAAACAGAGTTAAAAATTTGTGCTAACCATAAGGCTTTTTATGAGACATGTTTTCTCTTTTTTTTACATCGACCATGAAAAATACTTGTTTTTCGTGTAAAATACTAGGAATTTGCATCGACCATGAAAAATACTTTTTTTACATCAACCATGAAGAATACTTGTTTTTTTACATCGACCATGAAAAATACTAGGAATTTGCTAAAGTTATATTTTCCATTTTGTACACAATTAGAAATATCTTTAAAACAAATAAATCTCTAATGTCTGGGTGAACCATCTCTACTAGTAGTATATACTAGTAATTTGCACGTGCCTTGCACGTGAGAGCTCTTTTTTTAGTGAAATAATTTTGATGCAATAAGAATTCAATCTTCTTTTAACAAAGGAGGGGGCGGAAGGGCTTGGATACCACTAAGTGCAACAGAGGGGTACATACTCCCTCTTGTCCGGTATTATGGGGTTATTAGGAATAGCACTAATACCAAGGTGCAAAACTATTGGCTAATTTGAGTCTCGCTTTCCCGTATGACTCCAGCAATTAGGATGCCATTTTGATTTTTTCCATTAAGTATCGCTATTAAGGTGGGCAAGTGAAGCATCATTTGGGCCCACCTCATGCAAAGAGACATTTTCACACAAGCTAGGAAAAAGGAGAGAGAAGCTTGCGTTGTGTCTAGGAGTAAATCTAGGAGGCAATTAATAAGGAAATTAAATGAAAGCATGCCTTATTCCTTAGGTGTTTCGGAACAAATAGTTTTTCACAAGGAGCCCAGAATACCGAACCGGAGGGAGTATTACAGATGGGGCTGAGAAATTAAAAAATAATAGATAGGTACCATATTTTGCAGGAAAGTCCTTACAAAGAAATGTAAAAATGCAATCAGGTCCTCCGGTTCTCCTACAAAGAAGAACCTTAGACCATGGCCATCTTCACCGGCGCCGGGGACAGTACAACTTGGCACCGAGTCGATGTTGAGCTTCACGACGAGCTCCGCACATGGCCTTCGGATTGAGGTTGAATAAACGCCGGCGCGCACGGCCACCACATCGCATTAACAGTCGGCAAGCAATCAGAGGCTGCCGTGTGTGTACTCCAGATCGAGGAAATCCCCAGTCCAAGGCAGGTCGGCTCAGGCGACGAATCTGACATACTTCCATCTCCTCGCAATGCCTCCACTACGAGCAGAGAAGAATAGCAGGGCCGCGTCCAGCTCCGATGCCCAGCTGGAGACACGAGACAACCTAATTGAAGGAGTTCACGCCGTCACTTCATACATTAAGCTGCAGCACCTCGCCGCCACATGCTCTGCTACTCTTCTCTTTGCCTTCCCATTGCAAAACAATCAACCCCTCTTGGAAAACCCAAACATTGCAGTCAACAGTCACTTGGGTTGAAAGCCAATGCAAGCCCGCCTACATGATAGCAGGATTTTGTGAAGCTTTTTAACTTAATTGGTCAAACATGTGAAGCATGTGCCATTTACTTGTACAACTTTATCGGAAAAAATTACTTGTACAAGATAGTTCCCATAAGTACTACCAGCACATAAGTAAAAAAAAAGAACCAGAGTCATCATCATCTGAAACAACAATCTATTCATATGCGGCTCTTGCATCACCCTTTGAAAATCATCTACCTGCAAACATGAGTGTAGAGTTTCTGCTCGTGCTTTCACTTGTTCCAAGATCGTCCAGTTGATTTCATGGACATCTGCATCAGCCAAAGCGGTAACCAAGTTGCCAGCCAGTAGCTTCCGCAGATCAGCAACAACATGTGGGCCATCTTGAATTGTAGAATTCCATCCTCGGTTCATTTCCTTGTTCCGCCAAGTGGCCACATCCAAGTCCTTTTGAAGACGCCTAATCTTAGCTTCCCCCGTGCCACATCCTTCTGTTTTGTTCCTACAAACGTTTGCATCAATGGAACTCTGGACATATGTGCTACAATGCTGCTTGGCAGAGACATGAGCAGTCACTTGCTTCTACGAGTTGTCATGCATAAATCAATCAGCAGATTAAAAGGAAATATGTTGGTTGATTCATGTCACCACTTTGAGTGACCAATGAGTTTCTAAACCTTAAATGATGGAGTCTAAAACATTGGAATAAAAGGGTGAGTGTATCATTTGGATGCAGAGGCCAGGGCGACCCTATTTTGAAGAAAAAATTAGGAAATCTGAAATCTATATCTATATCTATACCATCTATACCACTCCACTCCACTATATAGTGTATGAGTAACTTTGAACATCGGCCGTTTGATATAGATTGGCAAATTCCAAAACTGTTGACAGTTTGATCTCTTTCAGTATATTAGATTATGTCATGTTAAAACACTAGTATAAAATTACCTCCTTAATGTTGAGCACAGGAGGAACCAGATGTGCTGATCCTAGGCGGCCCCTCAAACGATTGCTTGCTAGAACAATAGGACCAACTCCCGCCTCCTTTCTACCAATGTCTGCATCACTGGCGCGCTCACTATCTTTCTTAGGAACATGAGCAGTGGCTAGCTGCTGCAAGTCGTAGTTCATCAAATAAATCAGCAAACAACACATATGAAATTTGAGTAGTGCCGCAAAATACCTTCTTCAGCAGCAGCCCCACGGGATCATCCTTTTGGCGGCACATCACACGGGTGAAAAATCTCGGCAACGACTTAGGGTGCGGTGATTTTATCCCAATCCACGGTATGCCGACCGAGGCTGCAAATATCTTATTCCGCAAGATATTTTGCCTCCGAGATTCTTCGTAGGCATTCTCGAGTGGAATATCTAGCAGGCATTACAAAAAAAAATAGATGCTAATAACAAGCAGTGGAAGAATCAATAAACAAGTATCGTTCAACCATGGTCGACTGGGGACGTGGCGCATTGGCTGTTCGGTTCGGTTCGGTGGATCATGGTGGCGCTTTGTGTACCGATCTCGCCTACAGGTGCGATGAACCAGTGAGTCGGGGAAGCAGATCCGACGAAGCGGACGGAGTGTGGTTGACGGCGTTGCTGAGCTGGCTCCAGCGCGGTGGATGTAGGCTACGGATGGAGGACAGAGAGGGAGTGAGACGGACTAGGAGGGAGGTAGGGAGAGAGTCCCTTGCTTGTCCGTGGGTTGGGCTGGATATAGGGGAAATGAAAGCCCTAGAAGATAGCATCCTGCTAATAGCCTAGTACAAAAGAATTGAACTAGAAAACCCCGCCAATATATGGCACCAAAATATGGTGCTGGATTGTGGGAGGCTCGTAGCTTGTGCACAAATAAAATGGGAAAATCAAAAAAATGTAGATCAACAAAAAAATCTCTAGTAGGCAAAGTCGCTAGCTGGCCATGAGAAGATGCACTCCGCTAAAAGAAATTATCATGAAAAGCAAGTCTGATATGGATCTTGCATTAACCCTGCTCGATAAAATGGTGGGTACAAAAGACAAGTTAAATAAAAAAAAATGGTGGTAGAAAGATGTAAACTCTCATATGTAAACTCTACTAAACATGGCCAACTCAAAAATATGCCTCATATTATTAGTACTTCCTCCGGTCCGTATTACCTGCCACTAAAATGGATGTATCGACAAATACATCCATTTGAGTGGCATGTATATGGATATGAGTAATAGATCAAGGAGTTGCGAGATAGTGGAGGAAATGAGGTGGGAGGAGGAGGGTGACGACCAGACCCCCACCTCCACGGCACCGCATAAATAGAAGCTAAAATATGTGAAACAGTGGAGGAAATGGGGTGGGGAGGAGGAGGGCGATGACCAGAACCGATAATAGTTTTTTCCCCTGTCGAACTGCTCCTCATGTCGCGCAAGGTGGAAAAGGGGGTATTTTTTCTTTGACTTGATGGAGAAAAAAAGTCTTCTTTTTAGCCCCAGAGTCACCTCGCTACCGCTCGAGAAATCGAGCCCCTCTCTGTTTGTCTCCAAAAAAGCTTCACTGCTTGTATCAGACTGTTGAAGACACTGGCAAGTGCATGTCAGGGGGACAGAGAGTAAATTGCGTCCACGCGTCGGCGCGTGCTATCGCCGAGATATAGAGAGAGAGAGGATTCTTCTCCCAAAAATTTGTAAACTGGACAGAGC
The DNA here is from genome assembly GCF_022539505.1 of Lolium rigidum. Taxonomy (NCBI): domain Eukaryota; kingdom Viridiplantae; phylum Streptophyta; class Magnoliopsida; order Poales; family Poaceae; genus Lolium; species Lolium rigidum. The sequence goes on from NC_061508.1 coordinate 182,914,415, forward strand.
TTCAGTGACTTGATGCTTCCATGTCTCACTGTGACTTTGTGCCACCATCTACCATCCATTTGATATCAAACGTTCCAAACTATCTCTTATTTCGAACCTAAAAACAAAACTATTCAGAAAAGTTTGAAAAAATTACAGTAAAATGTAGATGCCTTGTTCTAAAATCTATGAATATTTCATCCCATTCAGATGATTAGCTTGTGATTAAAGTGCTTTTTACGTATTCGAGCACTAGTTTAAACTAAATATATATTTGCTCACAAACCTTTGATTCAAATCGAATGAAACTTCACCAAAATATAAATCGAAATATGCATGATTTACTGGAAGTTCTTCAAATATTTCTGAGCAATTATAATTATTTAGTTTAAATTCTGAGTCGATCTCATAAGTTGGATCTGAGATGGATGGTGGATGATGGCACCAAGTCACACTGAGACTTGGAAGCATTAAGTTTTGCTTACTTTTTTTTTGATCCATCACTTGGTTGGTTTCAAATCTGGGGATGCCACATTTGCAGGGTACCTCCTGGTATTTTCTTAGAAAAATAAGTTATGAATTGTCATGTACGTACATATACAGCTAAATTTTGAATTCCAAACAGATCTAGCTCAATAATAAATCCATATATAGTTGCACATCGAGATAAATCCTCACGCCTTGGAAGTGGCCATCCTTTGAGGCCTACTACAAGTGAGAATTTAAGTGGTGTCAATGTGCAACTTATATCACTCTGGGCACGTGCGCGCACACATTCTCATTCGTTTAGTTTGACAACATTGTGAATCTATACCTAATAATAAAGTATGAAGCGTTTCCTCGGTTCGATCCGTCGTTTACGCTTTCGTCTGTATGTTATGCGCCTTCGTATGTTGCCCCTCACGCGCCCCTTTGCTCGCTGTCTCTTTCTCTTTTTGTTCCTATTGGTAAAGGAAACCAATCGATACAATTAGATCGTCGTCTCGCGTGTCCGTTCACTGGCCAATCTGTTCATGTTCCTAAAGGAGATCGATCGATGCAGATTGTATCGATCTGTCCTGCACCAACCACCAAGTAGAATCCTTGTCGTTCGTTGTAAGCCGAGCAGGACTCCATCATCCAGACTCACCTATAAACATACAAGCGACGACGCACTACGAGCAAACCTGGCTCGAGTCTACCTCCCTCTCACCGGGGGCCCTCCGTCTCGCCGTTCCGCCAACTTCGCCGGATGTTGCCGCCATCTCGCCTTTCGACGTGAGTCTACCATGGTCTCCACGTTAAACCCGACGGGAACGCAGCCGCGCCTCCCCTCATAGGCGTACTTCTGTCTGCGGAGCGGCCTACAAGCCCAGCATCGATGCCACCACCGGTTGACCCCTTGCCCTCCTCCATTCATCAAGTCAAAGGAAACCATGAAAAGTAGTTTAGTTCCTTGACCGATCTCTATGCAGGGGATGTCATCTGGTTCAACATGCAGCTGCTAGGGCGCGCGCTTGATACGTCCAAAATGTATCTACTTTCCCGAACACTTTTGCTATTGTTTTGCCTCTAATTTGTGTATTTTGGATACAACTAACACGGACTAACGCTGTTTTCAGCAGAATTGCCCTGGTGTGTTATTTTTGTGCTGAAAATCAACTTTCAGGAAAATCCCCGGAAATAATTGCAATGGGCCTTTTTTCACAGAAGACTTACGGAGCCAGAAGACGAGACGGAGGGGGCCACGAGGCGCCCACACCACATGGCGGCGCGGTGGGCCCCTGGGCCGCGCCGCCCTATGGTGTCGTCGCCTCGGCCAGCCCCCGACGCTCCCCTCTGGACTACTTAAAGCCCTTGACCT
>NC_061508.1:182916336-182947160 GCF_022539505.1 Lolium rigidum
CATGTCCTCCTCTCCGGCGTCTTGATGTGCCTTGTACCTAATGACACATAGCACGTCGGCATGAGGTAGCATTCCATCCAAAGGGGTATCAAGATCAAGGGTGGTGAGGAGCGAATTCACCTTATCATGTAGCGCTCTAACTCGAGCCCGAGTCATCGGTCCACTTGGGGGACTAGTTGGTCTTGGTGTGGAGGTGACCGAAGGCCACCCCGCATCAGTATCGTCTCGAAGTTCCGATCTCGTCGGGATTATCGGCGGTCGATCCCGATTTTTCAAGCTCAACATCATCCATCGAGTCAAGTGACGAGGAGATTTCGTCGCCACGCTTCTACCAAGGCAAGCGAAAAACTCGCCAAGATCTTCAGCGACATGTCCTTCGAGTCATCTGCGGACTCCTACATAAGCGATGATTCGAGTGACACCGATAGCTTCAACTTCATCGACAAATCCATCACTGTTGGAAAGGTCTTCACCAATCTATATGATGGTGTCACCAAAACCAGCAAGGTTCAGAATCCGAAATATCATCAGATTTACGCCATTGGAGAAGCAAGTCGCGATCAGGAGGAGACATCAGAGGCTTTCGACGAATTGGGAAATCCATATGTCGATCCCTCTGACTTAAGGCGAGGTTTGGGCAATAAATATGTCGGGCCTACACCACGTGTTAGGGTTCAACTCCCACAATCAGCATGGGATAGAGCCGCAAGAGCTATGGATGGTTCGAGAACCAATGGCGACAAGCTGCTACGGCCGAAGAATTGCGGGATTACCAATATAGGCTCGCTCGAGCTGGAAGAGAATTGGAAAAACAGACAGCTGCTCTGAACAGAAGAAAGGAGGCAGCTTCCGCATCAAGCAGGCGAAGAGCGGAGTTAAGTCGACAATCAGGAACTTTGGGAGACAGTCACAGGGAAGCTCGAAGGAGAGCAAGATCTCGGTTGCAAAATATACCTGAGGCTGAGAGAGAGACTTTAATTCAAAACCTCGATATGTCTTTTATGTCAATCGACACGAGGGGGGATATCATTCCAAAAAAAACGGAAGCAGGATACATGGCAACGCAAGCTTTCATCCTAGCGTCCAGGCCACCTCCCGGAGATCCAAGAGAGGCGTTATACAACATGGCCATGGCAGGATGTGGAGCCATGGGAGCAGCGTTCGCAGCCACACCTCCCGAAGGAACCGCAAGACAAAATAGCCCGAGACCTACTGCAGCAGTGCAAGATCCACCAAGAGCAAGTGGAGTCAGAGATACGGCGACTCAGGCCAGGGTAGATAGAGCACGACAAGATAGAAGAGAACATCGGCATTCACCAGAACTTGCTGAAGAAGAAATGTGTGGACTCCCGTGTTTTACGCGACGGGTCCGAAAAACTCGAGTCCCTTCAGGATTCAAGTTGCCCGATAGTTTTAAGAAATTTGATGGCCTGCAAGATCCCGAGGATTGGCTAGTCGATTACCTCGAGACGGTAAAGTTGATAGGTGGAACCAGAGCAACAGCCATGCGGAGCATTCAAATACACCTGAGCGGAGCCGCAAGATCATGGATGAAGAAACTTCCCCCCAGGTTCCATCGACGGCTGGGACAGTTTTGAGGATGTGTTTGTCAAGAACTTCCGATCAATCTACAAAAAGCCTGCGACACTTGAGGAGTTGAGATCATGTCGACAAAAGCATGATGAATCAATGAGGAAGTACATTCAAAGGTGGAACATCATCAAAAACTCGGCAGAAAATATATCTGACGAGAGAGCGATAGATGCGTTTGTGGCAGGAGTTCGACGAGGAGATTTTGTGGAGGACTTGGGAAGAACCAACCCAAGGACAGTATCAGCATTAATGGAAATAGCAAACAGATGGGAAGATGGCGAGGATGTTGTACATAATAAACGACACAGGTCACCAGAGGAGGACCGCAGTCGAGATTTTCAAAATAGACGATGATTTTCTCAACATTTTTCGAGTTACAATGCACCTGGCCAAATCTCGGCTGGATTTCGAGCAAGCGCTGGAGGAAACAATAGAGATGATTATCAAAGGAGCAACGAGCAGCGAGGCGACAATAGAGATGATTCCCGAAATAATAGGCCAAATAATGGGCCTAGGTTCCAGAGACCTTTCGTGTCCCCTGAGGAGATGATGAACGGGCCATGCCAGATGCACTTTTATCTCGACAACAACGGAAAAAGACAGTCAGGACACTTGCAAAAGGATTGCCGAAATTTTCAGGCAATGTTAAGGTGGGCAGGGCACGCCAATACCCAGGCGACAAATAGAAACCCGCAAGGGCCCAGGAGTGAGATTCACTTGCCACCTCCTCCCGCAATTACGGACGAAAATCGACATCAGCTCAGAATAGCGGCAGCACCAGCGCCACCACCTTACATTGATCCGAACTCCAATGGAGCGGTCTCGATGATTCAGAAAGGCAGACCATCCAATAGAGCCCAGAAAGTAATCTCGCGACAGGTGTTCATGGCAGAGAAGATGCCTCCACCAACAGTTGAATACCTCAATTGGTCAGGGCAAGACATTGGCTTCACAATAGCGGATCATCCACAGCAAGTTCCTCGACCGAGGCGATCAGCACTTATCTTGCCGGCAGTAATCGCGGGATTCGACGTATCGCGAGTATTCATAGATGGAGGCAGCAGCCTAAACCTTATGTATGCAGATACACTAAGGAAGATGAACATATCTCTAGCAAATCTGAAACCAACCGATACGCGTTTCCATGGAATTACGCTGGAGAAGCCAAGTTATCCGTTGGGGAAGATCAATCTCGATCGGGTTCTTAGTTTCAGCAAGAGGGATTGAAGCAAATCCCGAAAAAATCCAAGCCATCGTAACGATGAGGAAGCCAACAAAGTTGAAAGAAATACTGCAGCTAACTGGGCGAGTCGCAACTTTAAGCAGGTTCCTCGCCAGGTTGGGAGAAAAGGCGTTACCGTTTTACACCTTAATCAAACAAGGAGAGAAGTTCCAGTGGAATGAAGAGGCAGATAGAGCTTTCGAGGATCTTAAGCGCACAATCTCGACACCACCAATCTTGGTGGCGCCTAAAGAGAAGGAACCCCTCTTGCTATATATTGCGGCTACACCCCAAGTGGTCAGCACGGCTCTTGTTGTCGAAAGAGAAGAAGAAGGAAAACTTCATGGAGTGTAGAGGCCGGTATATTTCATTAGTGAAGTTTTATCGCCTTCAAAACAGCGGTACCCGCAGTACCAGAAACTAGCATATGGAGTGTTTACAACCGCAAGAAAATTGCAACACTATTTTTCGGCACATCCGATAATAGTGGTCAATGAGGCGCCTTTATCCAATATACTAAACAATCCAGAAGCTACAGGTCTTGTCTCCCTTTGGGGAATAGAACTTTCTGCTCGGGACATCACGTATGAAAAAAGAAAAGCAATAAAATCGCAGATTCTGCCAGATTTCATCGCAGAGTGGATGGAGTTGCAAAATACAGGACCCCCGGATCTATCGAGAACTTGGACTATGAACTTTGATGGGTCCAAGAGGTTAGAGGGAGCTGGAGCAGGCGTGATACTCATATCACCTGAAGGCGACAAACTAAAATATGTCTTACGGATGACGTTCCCAAACCCGTCAAACAATGAGGCAGAATACGGGATGAAGATGGCGAAAGCTTGTGGTGCAACCCGACTAAAAATCTTTGGCGACTCACAATTAGTGGCCCAGCAAGTCATGAACCAATGTGATGCAGTCAATGATAGCATGGTGGCATACAAAGAAGTGTACAACGAGCTCGAGAAATTATTTGATGGATGCGAGGTAAATCATATCAGCAGACTGAGCAACGATGAAGCCGATGTTCTTGCAAATATCGGGTCGCAGTGCCTCGCAATTCCACCAGGTGTGTTCTGGGAGGAAATAACAGAGAGATCTACAAATCCGAAGAAACCAAAGAAGAAGGAGAAAGAGGAGAAATCCTCGGGGGCTGCAAAAGAAACACTAGAAGAAGAAAAGGAACAGGATCTAGTATTGATGGTGCAAATACCATGGATGCAAGCGTACATAACATACATCCTAAGAAAAACAATACCCGACGATCCAGTTGAAGCAAGGCGAGTTATTAGACGGTCCAAAGCTTTTACAGTGATCAAAGGGGAGCTGTACAAACGCAATATTTCGAGTGTGTTACAGCGATGCGTAACACCCGAAGAAGGAAGGATAATCTTGAAGGACGTGCACGAGGGAATTTGTGGTCATCACGCGAGCAGTCGAGCTATTGCTGCCAAAGTTTTTCGAGCTGGATTTTACTGGTTGACGGCAATCGAGGATGCAAAGGAGATAGTACGAACTTGTGACGCGTGCCAGAGATTTGCCGCGAAACCTCATTCTTCGGCAGCAGAGCTGATGCCAATACCATTGTCCTGGCCCTTTGCTCAGTGGGGCCTCGGTATGGTGGGGAAGTTACATAAAGCTTCGCCAGGAGGATACGAGTATATGCTCGTCGCTGTCGATAAATTTACCAAGTGGATAGAAGCCAAGCCGATAAATTCACTAGACGCAGCATCTGCAATAAAGTTCGTGAAAAGTATTGATTTTCGGTTTGGAGTACCTCACAGCATTGTCACGGACAACGGCAGTAACTTTACATCCAAGGAATTCAAGGCATACTGTGCAGAGGTAGGCATCAAATTGCACTTCGCGTCAGTCGCACACCCACAAACCAACGGCCAAGTCGAGAAAGCCAATGGTATTATCTGCAACGGTATCAAGAAGCGCTTGTTAGGACCATTGGAAAAAGCTCGACACACCTGGCCAGAGGAGCTGCCGAGTGTATTGTGGAGTATTCGAACAACACCAAATACGGCGACACGGAAACTCCGTTTTTCGGTCCATGGAGCTGAGGCAGTATTGCCAATAGATATAGAGCATGATTCCCCAAGAGTTACGGAGTATGATGAAGAAGTTTCTAGAAAGGCATTGGAAGATGATGTCGATGCATTGGATGAGGCCAGAGACGAAGTACTATCACGGGTCACCAAGTATCAGCAAGACTTGAAAAACTATCATAGTCGACGTTTGAGACCAAGGTCCTTTCAGGTGGGAGATTTAGTTCTACGACTCAATCAACAAAGTACTGAAAAACTCGAGTCACCATGGCTTGGCCCTTACATCGTCACGGAAGTCATCGAAGGAGGAGCATACAGGATCAAGGATAAGAAGTCAGGGGTTCCCGAGAAAAACCCCTGGAACGTGGCACAGCTAAGGCGTTTTTACGCTTAGTGTCGAAATATAGTCCTCCTTGTAAAAATGCAGTGTACTGAAATGCCCGCGAGTTTTCAGACGCACTCTTTTCCTTTTTCGGGGCACCGAGTGGGGCCGGAAAAGGTTTTTGATGAGGCGGGCTCGCGGTGCTGCAATATAATAAAGATAGTCGAGATATATATCTTTTTCTTCGACATGCTCGGGGGCTTGTGCTCAAGACTTACAATATATATTTCCGAAAATATTTCGCCTTGGTGCGAAAACACCTCGCAAAATAAACAAAGATACAAAATAGCGATCAACAACAAGGCACGGGGGCTCGTACCCACAAATATAGCATATAATTTAGTTGCCTTGGTTTAAAACCTCGCACATACAATAAAGAAATTCACTACCGAGACACTCGGGGGCTTGATGAGGAAAAATAGAAACATTTATTGACTTTACAATATAGAACATGTTTAGAACATACAAGAGGCAATTCCTGAGAAAACTCAACGAGTTTAAAGAAAATTAAAAGTCAATTGCGGCCTAGTATATTATCTATGGTCATCCGATTTACAGTACGAGTACTGTGTTCAGCATAGCTGCCCTTCACGAAGAACTCAGCGTCCATCCGAAGAAGTTCATCCATCATATCTTCTGCCACAGGGGTCACATGATCATCAATTTTGCCAACATCCCTTTTCCTTTTCGCCATCTTGGCCAAGCACTTGGTAACAATTTGTCTCATGTCGAACTTGGGATAGCAGATTTTGATCATCATCATAGCAAACCTGGCGCCAGCAGAAAGTTGGGCCCGAACAAATCCATGGATTTGAGGAGCATCTCGAAATTTCTCCATCAAACCAAGAAGAGTGTCGGGTGCCTCGTTCCGAGGAAACATCGTCTTGTAAACCAGGGACAATGTTCTAGTGCAGATATCCAGGAACTCGCGAACCTGACAGGCGCGGTCTTGAAACCTGACAATCTTTCGGGTCCGCTCTGGAGTGGCCCAGAATAGAGAACCATGGTCAAGAGAAAGTTTAACGAGAAGATTTGTCCTTGCGTTTACCCTTTCTTCTTCGGCAGCAGCGTCGAGAAAGGAACCTATTTGGCGACGGCACAAGAATTTCAAAAAAAAGGATACAACAAGAAGACAGAAGGAGTTTTGATTTGAAAAAACATACCTGACATATCTACACTGGCTTCATTCATCAATTCGAGCATAAAATTCTCTCGGGTGGTTGCCTTTTCAGCCTCAGAAACGGCGGCTTCCTTGGCAGCTATGGCTTCTTGAGCTTGTTGAAGTGCAATTTTTTCTTTTTCGGATGCCTTGCGAGATTGCTCCATCATAACAAGTGTTTGCTTCTTCGCATAATGAAGCTGTTGACGAAGTTCTTCCAAATCTTGCGATAAATTCTTACTCTAAGAATCTTCACCAAGTTCAGTATTAACAAGCACTTTCTTCGAGCGAGAAGAAGCAGGCAAAATATTGGAAGGAGGAGGAGTTGGAGTATAGTTATCAAATATCAACTGAAATTAAAAGGTTTGACATCAATCATCAAGCAAAATAAAATTCCATTGATTTTCAGAGTAATTACAAGGCATTACAATGGAGCTAGTGGGATAAGTGTCGCCAAAAGCTACTTTGGCGACAACATCAAAAGGAAGAAAGAAAAAGGGAAAAAGGGGAAAGACAGGGCGGTCTACTGGACCTCCGGTTTGGATGAGCTTGGAGTTGGAGTTGGCTTGCACCCAAGAAAAGCGAGGACCTTCTTCGAGTTTGGTTTCGCAGCCTTGATCAGCGACTGCCACTTCTTGGTCTCCATCTCCTGCGTGTCGCCAACCCTAGTCCAGTCGATATTTTGTTGGCTATCGGCAACCAGGGCAATAGTGCCTTCCACGCCAACCTTCAAACCTTCTTGACGAAGTTTGAGCCCAAGATTTTCGGGAGTATTGAAGCACTTGGCGAGAGCAAGAAATGGCGCGGGTTTTTCTTTCTTCGGGAAGAAGTAAGGGTACAACTGCGACAGTCCCGCCTCAGCTTCAGCAAGACCATCGCGTGCCTCGTCTCCATGAATCTCAAGGAGAGAAAGCGCGTCAAGAAGGGGATCGTTCTCAGGATCCCTAAGTTCATATTCTTGACACGTTTTTCCTGCTAAGGCAAAAATTTATTGATAAGTAAGCAAGAAAAGAGAAGTAAGTTCAAGGAAGTCAAAATAGTTTGGGCACTTACTGGCAAAACGACGGCTCTGCGACGCCAGGCGCTTGATAATTGCCTCTTCGCGAGCAGATTGTTCGGTTATATGCTCACTTAAAGAGGTTTCCGCCTCATGAAGTCTCTTTCGAAGATCTTCGACGGTGGCGGCCTCTGGCTTAGCCTTTTTGGCATCTGCTTCAGCCTTCTTACAAGCTTTTTCACTTTGCTCCAGTTTACGAGCAAGTGTGTCAGCACATTTGTTGGCTTCCGCAAGATTTTCTAAACAAAATAGTCGACAGAAATCAGAATCATGATAAGAAAAGGAAGAAGACGTCGATTTTCCAAAAGAAGTAGAAGAGTATTACCTTCGGCTTGTTTAGCATAATAGTGGTACCCGAAAAATTGGGTACCAAGGCGGATGAATTCCTGCATCAAGGGCTGACAAAGGAAAAAAGAGAAGTAAGTGTCAAATAAGGTAAAAAGGTCGACAGCAAAAAGAAAAAAAAACGAAGAGATGAGAGTTCATAGGCACCGAAAAGTTTCTTGTACAAAAAAGTAAGCAACTTACGTTATCCAGAAGAGGAGTTGCAGAGCCACCAGGTTGAAGAGCAGATTCTGTGGCTGGCTCGACGCTAGCCCTCTTTGGCGAAGGGACATGGGGGCTTGCAGGTGGAGTTGGATGCTCGACGTTCTGTTGAGGAGGCGACGTTTCCTCCACATCAGGCTGAACATCCGAAACAACTAAAGTACGCGACGTACTCGTTCGAGCAGCCACGTCAATAGGTGGATTTTCTTCCTCGTCACCACTCGCAATAAAACGTCGACAATATAAGGAAAAACGACGACAAGTATTTTGCAAGATAAACAACAAAGAGTGATAAGGACTTACGAGGCGACAAGGGCATCCAAGTAAGGGTCGAAAGCTTTCTTCCCTTCGGAAGGACCAACTTCTTCGGCTTTGGAGGTGCCGGAATCTTCGACCTCATTCCTCTTCCTCTTGTTCTTTGGAGAAACAGCAGGAGGATGGGAGTGTGTCGAGGCAGTGGCCTCAGAATCAGCTTCTTTTTCAGAGGATACCACAGATTTTCGAGAACCTGCGGCTTCACTCTCAGGGCGAGAAGTACCCTGGTTGTCGTCGGTGACAACGGACCGTTCTTCAACTTCTCCACCTTCAGGAAGGTGAGGAAGAGAAACAAGATCTGGATGGTTCTACAAAAAAGAAGAATGTCGACAAGAAAGTTATGCAAAAGATGTCAACAAAAATAAGTACTTGAGAAAAATAGTTCATACGAGAATTACCTCAGGGAGCGCGTTGGTAGGCGCTATACGGCTTTACGCGACAAGACGAGGGGACATGATCTTTCTTGTTGAGGGAGGAGATTTTTCGGACAAGTTTTTCTAAATCCTTGACCGGCAAATGCACTGACAAGCGATCCACATCTTCGTTTCCAGCATACTTCCAGAGGGGATTTTGGCGAGCTTGCAGAGGCTGCACTCTAATCCTAAGGAAATACGCCGTGATTTGGATACCTGACAACTCTTGGCCACGGGTACTTTGAAGTTCGTGGATGCGAGTCATCAGTGCCTCTGTCGCCGCTTTTTCTTCGGCGGTAGCCTCTGCATCCCAGGATCAGTGGCGACAGATTTTTTCGGCACCATCAAAAGGAGGAATGTTGTCTTCAATAGACCCATGATTTTCCTCGTGCATATATAACCATTTTTTGCGCCACCCTTGAACTGAATCAGCGAATTTGACATTGAAGTACTCGACATCAGGGCGAACGCAGATAACGTCGCCGCCTATGTTATAGGTGACGTTGGCAGAGCCATTGTGGCGACAAAGAAAAAGGCGCTTCCATAAAGCCCAGTTAGGCTGGACTCCAAGGAAGGACTCGGAAAGGGTGGTAAAAATCGAGATGTGGAGAATGGAGTTGGGAGTAAGATGGTGAAGTTGCAATCCGTACACGAAAAGCAACCCCCGAAGAAAATTGTGAATAGGGGCAGAGAGGCCACGGATGAGGTGATCAACAAAACTAACCCGATACTCCATTGGAGGGGTTGGGTAGCTTTCTTCGCTGGGGAAGCGCGGTGCGTCTTGCTTCCTGCTGATCCCCAGTTTCTTCAGCAAATTAATGTCTTGGGCAGAGATTTTGGATCTCTCCCACTCAGCGCTCCCCAGATCCGCGGCAGCCATCTTGGATTCGGGAGTATTGTGCTCGGTGAGTCCGCGCGGTGGCATCAACAATGGCGCAGGAGCGCAGTGCGAGCGTGGCGGAGCTCAAAGAACTATGGGGCGCAAGGAAGGATTTTGGCAGAGGATAGCAGAGGAGCGGCGCGAGCGAAAGTGTGGAAGGAGGAAGACGATGACCTTAAATAAAGGTGCGGTGAATCGGCGCACCGTTGGATGGAGAAAATGTGAGATAGATGGTGTAGACGTGGAATAAGGGTAACAAAGTAATTTCAGTATAAAGGCGTTACAGTGCGTGCGCCAGGAAAAGCGGAGGACGTGTGTCCCCCACTTGCACGACGTGTCAAATTGATGAGATTTCTGGGCCCGCAAGATAGAGAGAAAAAATTACCCGTGTCTTCCCGATAAATTGGTCGTGGCTATCATCAGCAATGATGTCACCTTGATAAAAGAAAATCTCGGCTATGAAGTTTCATAAGAAGAGCGACAGCAGAAGATTATTGATTATTTCGAGAGCCTTTGATCAAATACAAGTTTTTGACCAAATGCTCGGGGGCTACTTGGAAAAAAATGAAAAATTCGAGAAAGACAAAATAGAAATGGCGTGAGCCTATGATCAAATACAAGTATTTGCTCATAGCCTCGGGGGCTACTCCCATCGGGAGCGCTGTTCGCGCACCCGATAGATTTGAAAAAAATATGCGACAGGTGAAAAATATAGCGACATAAGGCGTGGATACTACACCCAAGCACAAGTTCTTGACTGTAGCCTCGGGGGCTACTCCCATCGGGAACGCTGTTCGCGTGCCCGATGAAATTAAAAAGAAGAAGAGAGAAGAAAAAGGAGAAGAGAGACAGAAAGAAGAAGTGAGTATATTTCGAGTTATACAAATAACTCTACATATACTCCCATCGGGAGCGCAATATAAGTCATCCGTTGACTCAATAAAATGTGCTATTCCAACAGCCGAAAAAGCACTCGACAATATATTCTCAGAACGCAAAAGTTGCGAACAATTTCTGAATGCCGCAAAACTTTGCGAAGGTAAGACCCCAGATCCGTTCTGTGTGGCGTAGCGCCGTCTCTGACGTCGGTTTGCTACTTTTTCCGTATCAACAGATATGAAGAAAAATCCTAACGGACGCGTTAGGTACCCGATAAATATGACTGGGACTTGACAGAATGGCAAGACCTTAAGCGGCACCTGTCGAAGTTTACACCAGTATCTCGAGATCATGTCCAGGGACGTGATCTTGAAGTAGGTTTTTGCGGATTGCCACTAGAGCAGTTAACTAGTACCTGATCCGTCAGATGAACTAGCCCCAATTACCATTATCCCTGTACAATATAGAAATTTGTATGCAAAGATATGTGGTAAAGTTCAAAGTTATCGAATAAATATAAAGATGGAGATTTTCCCTGACTCTACGATTCAAACAAAATCTCGGGGGCTACTGACATAGGCATCCCCAATGGGCCTGCCGAAGAAGGTACCCGGGGTTTACTGAAGGCCCACGACCCGAAGGATAAGAAGATTCGGAAGCCCAAGATACTATTAAAGAAAGCTAGAGTTGTAATAGGAAGCATTATTTGTAATCTTGCGGGACGGGTTAGAAACCCTCCCGGACTCTGTAAACTCGTGTATCACGAATCCCTCGGCTCCACCTCCTATATAAGGGGGAGTCGAGGGACAAAGAAAGGATCGAATCATTGTTTCACAAACCCTAGCTTTTACATCGTCGAGTACTTTTCGGCTGAAACCTTCGAGATCTACTTGCCCTCTACATCCAACGAAACCCTAGTCTATTACTTGTAGGCATTGACAAGTTAATAACTTGTCAGCTTTGCCTAATGCTTACCAAAAGTTCAGAAACACTGTGTTTTCTTACAATCATCATACACTAATTTTTCACTTTTGAGTCTGTCTCATCCAGTATATAAACTGTTGAGTTCGGTTGGCTTCTTTTGTAATCATTTGCATTGTTGTCAACTGTTGTCTATGCACAACCCTATTCTTCCACTTACATCCCGCATTATTTGCATCAATCTATCTTATATATTTATTAAATATCAATGATGAGTTCTGTTGCTATTCATATGCAGGATGAAGCTTCTGTGCCTCTACTCAAATGGATAAAAAATGATCCTGATGAGGCTGCTGTGAAGACGATGGTGCCGCCACCATCTTCCGAAAACCTCCTCAAGCACAAGGCCACGGGCCAGCTGGGTGGTATCCTTTTCGATAGCGAGTATATTTTCTTAATCCTCATACATGATTTGATTTGTCCGTTTATTGCCGGCTTTGTCTAATTATGCTTACCAATAGTTCGAAACACACACAACCCTATTCTTCCACTTACATCCAGCACTATATGCATCGGTGTCTCATAGATTCATTTTATATATCACTCGCTGATGTCTGTTGCTCTTCAATTTTCATATGCAGACTGAAACTGCTAAGCCTTCATTGGTCAAAAGGATTGCAAGCTGCTGTCGATGAGGCATCTGCAGAGGCTGCCACCAAGTTACTTGTCGGCCCCACCTTCCGGATGCTTATATAAGCTCAAGTCCAAGGACCAGCCGGGCCGTAACCATCCAAGGGTTCGGGTATATTTTCTTAAGCCACATATACATGCCATGATTTATGTCTGATATTATCACCGGCTCTGTCTAATGCTTCTTGGAATTCGGAAATGCCAAATTAGCATGCTTATATTCATCATACACTAAATTTTGACTGTTCAGTTTGTAACATAGTGTTATGCACTCGGTTGTCAACATTTGCATTGCTCTGAACTATGCACTTTACACAACCTAATTCTTCCACTTACATTCAGCGCTACGCACCAGTAGTACCTCCCATGTTTCCTTTACCATCCCGATGCCGAGCTTGCGGGAATATGGCGGACCCATGTACATACCCCGCATATAACACCTCCTATGGCTCTATCTACCTTTCTAATAACTCTTTCACAGAGCTACAAGTATGTATTCTCAGTGGTTTAGCATGAATTGGCATATAGTAAAGTCTTGTTTTTAGTCTTCCTGCTTCTTACATTAGTATCAATTTTCACATGCAGACTGTACCGACTGTACCTTGTGAACTTCGTCCAATGATTAACCAGATGTGTCCACATGAAGGGTCTTTCACTATGCATGGCAATGGAAAATTGATGAACACCTACACGGTCTATGAGGTGTATGTCTACAAGATGCAGGCCATCACATATTTGTATGGACATGATTGGAGAAAGTTTGCTTTTGACTACGGTCTGAAGAAGGGCGACGAGCTGAGGATCAGAAACTCAAACGGGCAGATATACGTCACTGCTTACAGAGTTGGAGACACTTTCAAATATATAATATGTAACTTTTTTGTACTCATATCCTTTGATTACTTCATTCTGAGCAGTTGTTCTAAACCATTCCCTCTGTTCTAGCTTGCTGGGTTTAACATGATCAAAGTTGTAGATCCCCTGATGGAACAGGAGCGGATGTCACAAAGGGCACCCACACCAGCACCGGCACCGGCTTCCCACTCTCCTGCATCAGCACCGGTTCCTGTACCAGCACCGTTTATTGCATCTACCCAGCAGACCCCTACATTAGCATTGGTTCCTGTAGAGGCCCCATATACTACACCTGCCCGACGGGCTCCCGCATCGGACTCGGTTCCTCTAGCTGCACCGTTTACTGCACCTGCCCAACAGTCTCCTGCATCAGCACCGGTTCCTCTAGAGGCACCGTTTATTGCACCTTCCCAGCAGTCTCCTGCATCAGCACCAGCTCGTGTACCAGCCCAGGCTCCTGCACCTGCCCCAGCCAGATCACCGAGGTCTCAGCTCATTGCTGTGGCCACCCGTGTGGTGACCAGGACGCATCCGAAGGCTATGTTCGTGAGTATATGACAGCATAACTGCTCTTATCTTGATGTCTTCTCTGCTCAAAGTCTCACATGGTTCAGTCTTCAGTGCATTGGTGCCATTGACTAATTTTTGTTGGTATCTCTTGCTTTGAATCAGAAATTTCCTAAAAGTATCGCCAAGGATCTCAATGCTGGCCGAAGGGGCAAGATTTCCCTCGTCATGGAGAGTGAAGGTCTCACCGTGGAGGGACGGTACTCCGCAGTCCCACAGATGGCCGCTTGGCTGTTACTTCCAGGTGGAAAAAGTTCATTGACGGTGCCAAACTTCGCATTGGATCAAAGTTGAAGGTCAAGATCTTTCGATGCCGCTGTGACATGCTGGTCATCAAGTTTGCGGTTGTCTAGTTCTATTGTCCCATGAGCCCTTAGCAAATGCATTTGTAGTTATACTTATATAAGGTTATCTTATCCGAACTACTAATTAATTGTATGGGTGGTAAAACTACGGCAAGCTTTTGCTCTTAGCAAGTATGTATGTATGATCAGCTATTATGATAACTAATGTTTGTGTTCATCTTAATTTGCATTTCCGTTTTAGAAAAAAACTTAATTTGTATTTTGGCTGACCTGTTAGAGAACTATCAGATTGAATCCACAACATGATTCAAATAGATTCATTACACCAAGCCACATGTCTTGACCTTGCTATACACTAGTTCCATTAATCGGTGCAAGAAGGCTTACCCGAGCTGCTCGAACCACGGCAGATTCGAATCCACCTTAGCTATCTAGCTAGAAATACAACCTTTGCGTAAAGAGGATTTGCGATGACGGGGAGGCTGACATTGGGGACCCATGAGCCAGCAGCGTCGTCAATGTTTTAAAGGCGGCAGGAGATCGAAACAAAAAAAATAAGCCAAAAATCAGTTGGTAACCAAAATCCAAGAAATGAAACTTTTACCTTTCTGAGAGGATGACATGCGGGACCCATGAGGCAGCAGCATCCTCAACTATTCCAAGGCGGCAGGGGATCAAAATAAAAATAGGAAATAGCCAGAAATTAATTAGGGTCAAAAATAAATCTATCAAAGGAAACCTTTATTGTTCATAGAGGATGACATGTGGGACCGACCTGCTAGCTGCGTCGTCATGGTTTCAAAGGGGGCAGGGGATCAAAAGAAAAAGGCAAATAGCCAGAAATTAGGGGTAAAAAATAAATCCAACAAAGGAAACTTTTATTGTTCATAGAGGATGACATGCGGGACCCATGAGCCAACAGCTTCCTCAACGTTTCAAAGTCGGCATGAGATTGAAAGGAAAAGGCAAGTGACCAAATATCAGGAGCCAAAAATAATCCAAGAAAATAAATTTTATTGTACATAGAGGACGACATGCGGGTCCCATTTTGCAGCAGCGGTCTCAACGTTTCCAAGGCGGCACAGGACCAAAAGAAAAATGAAGTAGCCAGAAATCAGGGGGTGAAAAAAATCCAAGAAAAGAAAGATTTCAATTGGGCTGCATCTGGACATCTGGGCCTTCGAACTATCCTTCTGGGCTTTTGACTCGTACAATTTCAGCCCACTCCAAAACAGGAAAGTTCGGATTTTTCTAAAAAAACAGGAAAGTCCTATGCTTCGCAAAAATACAAAACAAGGAGATTCAACATATAAGTTTGTTTATGTAAAAATAAAGATTTAATTTATCCGTTTGCAATAGCTCAGAGCGAAATACAATGTTTATTGTCTGCAAAATAATCAAGATATCACATGTTTCTTGTACGGGAAGGCTGACATCGGGGACCCATGAGCCAGCAGCGTCGTCAATGTTTTAAAGGCGGCAGGGGATGGAAAGAAAAAATAAACCAAAAATCTGTTGGTAAAAAATCCAAGAAAAGAAATATTTTCGTTCTGAGAGGATGACATGCGGGACCCATGAGGCAGCAGCATCCTCAGCGTTTATTGTTCATAGAGGTTGACATGTGGGACCCGTGAGCCAGCAGCCGTCCCGAACGTTTTAAAGGCTGCAGGAGATCGAAAGAAAAATTAAGCCAAAAATCATTTGGTCAACAAAATCCAAGAAAAGAAACATTTACCGTTCTGAGAGGATGACATGCGGGACCCATGAGGCAGCAGCATCCTCAATGATTCCAAGGCGGCAGGGGATCAAAGGAAAAAAAGGAAATATCCCGAAATTAATTAGGGGTTCAAAATAAATCCATCAAAGGAAACTTTTATTGTTCACGAGAGGATGACATGTGGGACCGACACTGCCAACAGACGTCCTCATCGTTTCAAAGGGGGCGGAGATCAAAAGAAAAAGCAAATAGCCGGAAATTAGGGGTCAAAAATAACTCCAAGAAAGGAAACTTTTATTGTTCGTAGAGGATGACATGCGGGACCCATGAGCCAGCAGCTTACTCAACGTTTCAAAGGCGGCATGAGATCGAAAGAAAAAGGCAAGTGACAAAATATCAGGAGCCAAAGATAATGCAAGAAAAAAACTTTATTGTACATAGAGGATGACATGCGGGTCCCAATTAGCAGCAGCGGTTTAAACATTTCAAATGCGGCTTGAGATCAAAAGAAAAAGAAAGTTGATTGTACATAGAGGATGACATGCGGGTCCCATGAGTCAGCAGCTTACTCAACGTTTCCAAGGCGGCAGGGGATCAAAAGAAAAAGGAAATAGCCAAAAATCAGAGGGTAAAAAAAGACCCAAGAAAATAAACTTTTATAGCACATAGAGGATGACATGCGGGTCACATGAGCCAGCAGGGTCCTCAACGTTTCAAATGTGGCATGAGATCGAAAGAAAAAGGCAAGTGACCAAATATCAGGAGCCAAAAATAATTTAAGAAAAGAAACTTGATTGTACATAGAGGATGACATGCGGGTCCCATTTAGCAGCAGCGGTATCACCGTTTGAGAAGCGGCAGGGGATCGAAAGAAAAAGGCAAGTGACCAAATATGAGGTGCCAAAAAAATCCAAGAAACGAATGTTTTATAGTACATAGAGGATGACATGCGGATCCCATGAGCCTGCAGGTTCCTCAACGTTTCAAACGTGGCATGAGATCGAAAGAAAAAGGCAAGTGACCAAATATCAAGAGCCAAAAATAATTCAAGAAAAGAAACTTGATTGTACATAGAGGATGACATGCGGGTCCCATTTAGCAGCAGCGGTATCACCGTTTGAGAGGCTGCACGGGATCGAAAGAAAAAGGCAAGTGACCAAATATGAGGTTCCAAAAAAATTCCTAGGAAAGAAAGTTTTTTAGTACATAGAGGATGACATGCGGGTCCCATTTAGCAGCAGCGGTCTCACCGTTTGAGAGGCGGCAGGGGATCGAAAGAAAAAGGTAAGTGACCAAATATGAGGTGCCAAAAAAAATCCAAGAAAAGAAAGTTTTATAGTACATAGAGGATGACATGCGGGTCCCATTTAGCAGCAGCGGTATCACCGTTTGAGAGGCGGCAGGGGATCGAAAGAAAAAGGCAAGTGACCAAATTTGAGGTGCCAAAAAAAACTCCAAGAAAAGAAAGTTGATTGCTCATAGAGGATGACATGCGGGTCCCAATTAGCGACAGCGGTCTCAACGTTTCCAAGGCGGCAAGGGATCAAAAGAAAAAGGAAGTAGCCAGAAATCAGGGGGTCAAAAAAAATCCAAGAATAGAAAGAATTTTGGTTCATAGAGGATGACATGCGGGACCCATGATCCTGCATCGTAAACGGCTCAATCGGAGAGCATTGAACGAGATGGCGCGATCGAGAAAAAAAACAATGCCAGAGAGGCTGCCATCTGGGCCCTACATCCCTCGGCGGTGCGGATTTGCGTTGACTCGGCCGGCGAACCCGAGAATTCGAGATGCACCACGTCCCGGGACACCATACGCGAGGTTTTGGCCGTTTTCGTCGGGCTAGGTGGCTTCAAAAACGAGAAAAAAAACGTTTTGAGATGCACAACGGAGAGACCAAAAATCGTCGGCCATGGTGCACCAGCAACCACGGCGCGACTTCAACTTCGTCGGCCATGGCAACTTTTCTTGTAGTGACTATATGATATAAGAAGACTATGTGCTTCGATTTTTCAATTCTTTTTTTGAATTTTTATGCCCAGTTGAAAAGAGCCCTTCAAATAGTTTGGCCACATGTTGGAGTTTGTCCAACTTAATTTCTTCCCATAGGTGATCTTGGTACTACTACACAATAACCATGTTAAACTTTTCAATTATGGCCCCACTTTATATATATTTTTTCAACTTTTCATGCACGCATGAAAACTTTGCAAATCTTGTTCATTTTGGGTTGTCGCACATAAATGTGCTTTTACTTGTCTGTCACCAATCCAATTTTTATTTGCGGGGAAACATAACAGGATGGCCATTTCCAAGGTTTCATAAATTATTCTCAATGTGCATTCATATACAATTTTATTTTGGCTAAATCCTCTTAAATGCAAATTTGAACATTGGGTAGATGAAGTATACATTTGAAACAAATAATTGAAAAAATACAGGGACGTGTGACTTGAATGTGTGAGGAGCCATGGTACGATATATAATGGCCAAACACACACGTGCCACCCCATCCGAACTAGAGCACAAAACAAGGGCAAGCTCGTGAGATTGATCGACCTTAATTTAAAAACAAGCCAAAGTTTTTGTGCGGGGCTCGATAGAAAAAGGTCGACACAAAGCATGAGAGTCATCTCATTTGTGGTTTACATACTACATCGAACAATACCAAATATACATGCATGACATATATACACTTCTATTCTTTTAGAAGAACCTTGCACAGTTTTTGGCACCATGTGCTTGAGTACGTTGGCCTGCTCGCTTCCCAAAAGTGTGGGAGCATTTTATTACTACAAGAAAACAATGGCAAATAACATTTGAATCATGACTCATTTTTATAGTGATTTATATACATGTTTATAGTTCAGGGTTTAGGGTTAGGGGTTTATATAGGGTTTAGGGTTTGTAGAGATGCATATCTTTTCATTTCACATTTGCCAAATCAGTGTTTCAAATGTTGCCACAAGTTGGGTCCCACTTATCTGCTTGTGAAGTATCCCACTATATATGTATATGATATGATATGATATGAATGAAGACTGAACCTTAGATCGAGTTATGATGAGACCCACATATGCTATGCCTTTTGCATGCATGCATATATATTCTCCCTAGGGTAATAATATGCGTCGCAAATTTATATAGGTACATATGTATCTCTAACTAAAATGCATGTATATAGATACATCTGTATCTAGACATAACTGAGACACCTATATATTTCCAAACGGGGGTGTAGTAGAATTTTGGGTCATGTGTTTGCAATAAAAATGGATTTCCCATTTCATCTGTGCACAAGGAGTGCAAAACGAGTGGTCTTTTGTGACGTGTCTACCAATCTACAACCACTTCAATTTTCACATGTACGCTAGACCTTGAAGGATGGCCGAATCCAAGTTGCAGTGTTTTATCTCGATCCACATCTATATATAGATTTATAATTTAGCTTCATCCTATTGAATTCAAAATTGAACTGTATGTACATAAATTATAATTTCAAAAATTGGAGAAAATACTTGTTGGAGGTCAGTTACCACACATATAACAAATGTTAGAGTCTTTAAAACAAGCAAAAGAGTTTTTTTGCAAAACGTGGGCATTGAGCCAAAAAAAAGTGATGTAGATCCCAAGGAAAATATCAAACCACACATACAAATGTTTATTTAGGGGGAAGCATTCAAAAACTTCGGTACCCTACATGTATGGTTTTGCTTGTTTTTGTACCCACTTGGGAGTGGTTCATGCATGGTCTGTAGCGAACTTTCTTGTGAAAATCTATTTTTGGCACATATGTGAATCTTCTCAAGGCCATCGAGTTTGCATATTCTAGTTTTTTGCTGCTATGCAAAATAATAATAGTGGATTTGCCATTTTACTTACTAGGAAAAGTGCCCGTGCGTGCAACGGGATAGAATATCTAGCAATGTGTCCGATAAGCATGACCACCATAATAATAAGTTCATATCAGCCTAGATAATCTTTATGCCGCCGGGGGTCACCTTTCCATGATGACCTTTACATCACCATGGTTATCACCTTAGAGTAATTCCTACGATAGACCACAACCACAAAGAAGGAAAAAAAGAAAATTACAAATTAACCTATCAGTTGTGTATATCCATGTTCACTAATGAGACGATATGGCAATTTTAGTACTCCATTGTGGTTTGATATATAACTAATCACAGTTAAAGAAAAGAATCAGACCTGCAGCTAGGTGATTGATTGCATCAAGCCATTGTCACTTTCCTTGCTCAATTCACGCATGAAACACATGTACGGGTTACTCCTTGGCTGTTTGACTCGATCCGACCGTCCAAGACATGGATTGATTCAGATTGAGGCGGTCGCCCTTGCACAAGAGCCTCTCCACCGTGAAGCACGTCAAACATAGCCCCATGAGGCCATGAAACAAAACACTGCAGGCTGACGCCGAGCTTATTTTAGAAAATTAGGCAGCTCGACCCGACACTGCATCACCGGATTTGTTCGGCGAGGCTCGACACGTATTGACCCGAAGAAATTGTCCGCTTGGAGGCCATTGAAATGAAGGCTGCTGGCGCTGGCTATCAATCGCGCAGCCGCAGTGCTTTATCCTAGGAACGATCCCGTGCTCTCACGTGTGTTTGCCCTGCAGTTGAAGTATTTGTCATCCCGAGGGGCCCCGCACTCGCATAAATATCGATCATCGTGGTTAAGAAGTACTCCTGCTCCATGGCCTCGACCTTCACTGCCATGCCCTACGCCTGCCGGCCCTCCTCCTTACCCAGCGCGGACGTGCACACCTTACATGTCTAGCGCAATGCCCTCTCCTAGCATCCGCGGCGGCGCCGGCTGAGAGCACTGATGACCCACAAGTATAGGGGATCGCAACAGTCTTCGAGGGAAGTAAAACCCAATTTATTGATTCGACAAAAGGGAGCCAAAGAATATTTGTAAGCCTTAACAGCGGAGTTGTCAATTCAGCTGCACCTGGAAACAGACTTGCTCGCAAGAGTTTATCTTATTTTTGTTTTCCCACATTTGTAAGTATGCGAACCTCTCTAATATAAGCACTTAGCGATCTTGCCGATTTTAAAATTTCAGATTGGTAAGTCTGTTCGAGATGTAACATGGGTGAAGAAGCCTGGGGGGAATATCATCTCTAACTTGCATAGCATATAGGCGCTAGCCGCGACTTCTCTAATCACAGGCTATACGCCCAGCGGACCGTCGCGGAAAAAATGTCTCGCAAGCACTGCTTCCCGGACATGATGATGAGTGCCTGCCCTCGGCATCACGGCATCAGCCGCTCGAAATCCCATATATGATGATAGTGACTCTGGGCGTTTATTTTCTGTAACAGGTGGCTTTCGCCTCATATTGGGCTCAATAACCATGGGACATCCACTGTCTTCGACCCGTAAATGCTCCTTCTTGTGGCGCTATCCAAGGCGGTGCCCGGCATAAGCTGCTTCGCTTCTTTTGATTGCCCTCGAGGAGGCTTATATGCCGAGTACCACATAGCATATCATAATATCAGCTCTATTTGAAACTTCTTATCCTGTTGGCTGCACGGTATGTTTGCGGGTGTTAGAATACGCTCGCAATTCTTTGGTGTATATCTTTCCGATATAGAGTTAGTCATATAATACAAACTTCATTAGCACTATGAGTCAGTTATTCGTTTTACCATATCCTCAGAATTGGTGGCGGGTTCTGGTGGGCTACCGTCGCTCACATCAGTTTTTATGAACTTTGTTTAGCATGTTCAGCGGCACAACTAAGCCTTTGGTGAAGTTCTTCTTATCCAGATCTGACCGCGTCACGGAAATTTGGCAGAACCGGTGTTTATCAAAGCCTTTGTTTGTGTCGACTTTTGCGTTTTAATTTCTCAGTTATTTCTTCCGCTGGGCATGAAGCTTCCGCAATTTCCTTTATGCCTACGAGAATAAGAGCATTACGGGTGAGTGTACAACAAGTCGTGGAACAAGCACTCGCGATGAAGATTTCTGAAGAAGACTCAGTCAATATCATCAGTAGCCGTGATACCCCAGTGAATTTGATATCTAGTGGTTGCATTAGACACTCATTTCTTCCGCGAACCTTGGAACTACCCGGAAGGATGTGACAAGAATGTGTTCTTCACGTCTGACTCAGGAGATTGGGAATAAACACAGGCCAGCAGCTCTGTGCTGATTGACATACCTGTATGGTTCAGAATCCTTCTGATTTGCTATATAATTCTAACATTGACCTCACCTGCACTCATTTAGGTGCTTTTCAAGCCAGTGCAGCACCATGATTGACCATCGAGATAGGATTGTACCATGGGAATTTTGTTCTTCTAGATCACTGCAATCTTATCAGGTCTTATGCCTTCTCCTTGCTTAGATCTCCTCTGACTTGTATGTAAAGCCACATTTGGATACGATGAATGGAGATAACGAAGAATCTTTACTTAAGCTGCATACTCTCTTGCAGGCCATTTTTATCCTCATGATGCCTAGAGTGACCACAGCATGCAGTCTTGTCATCCGCATAGTCTTTCCCAAAACAAAGGCAAGAAGTTTTGTTGGAATATAATTATAATCCATTTTCAATGCTTTCTAGATTTTCTCTGATTTATTTGTAGTCTTGGTAAATGTGTGCCAGACAACATCTTTTCTCGCTGTTTAAGTGTTTACTAAAGGATGCTGAGTACTCTCAAACGTAGCAGCCATTATGCTTTACGTGGTATATCAAGTTGAGACATTTTTGCACCACGGGTATAGGCCTCCTGTGAGGCCATCATATCAATGAGGCCACCCTTGGTTGAAATGGGGTTCTCCTCCCGGAAGTTCTCAGGTTGGCCAGCGATTCCCTCAGGTTGGGCGGGTTCCTGAGTTCAGACTGTTCGTCCTGGGCCTCATGCTCGGCATCCGAAGATCATCTAGCAGTTGGGATGCATCGTTCTCATTTGTGATCCGCTGCATGCCTCCTCCTCCACGTTAGGTAGAAAATTGGCTGGCGGGTAAAGTAGTCCTTTCCTGCTGAGCTCACCAAAGATGTTTGATCATCTCAGAATAATACTTGGATGGCACTCTGTAGTTACACAGAACAAGGGGGCGAAGCGACCTTGAACGACTACTCCTTATAACAATGTCAGTCTGGCTGCATTCATCGTTGCCGAATTCCCAGACAGCAGCCACTGTACATCCACTGTTATGGCCGTCGCTATTAGTGACAACAAATGGTAACGTAGTGGATAATATATTTGGCACTCCCTCGAAAGTAGCTTTCTTGTGCATCAACTCATCTCTACTGGTGGGCTCCTGTAGCCGGACCTGTTGATTAGTGCGTTCTCACGTTCTGCTGGGTGCGAGACAGAATTTCAGGCAACTTCTCGCTGCTCTCTAAGAGCACCGTCTCGACAGCCCGAGAAGGATGTGCATCAGGAAGATATGGGGCTTGGCGAAATCTGTCGCACCAACGAAGCGTGGAAAAACATGCAACTTCTGAATAAATATCCGTAGAAATGCCACAAAAGCATTCCCAGTTCAAATATACTGACCACTAATACGCCATTATCGTAGCAACTGCTGCGGAATGAAGAATTGACACCTAGGTTACAAAGCTCCCAGCGGAAATTAAATCGTGGCATAAAAAATGGAAATTCGGCGAATTCAGCTCCACCTAAGCTGAAATAGTGAGACAACCGGCTGATCGCCAATGACGTGAGATCACGCCGCCTCGCAAGATCTCTGGATGATCTGCAGCGAGGATATGCTCTGGGTTCAGTTAAATAATATGAAATTTGTCAATAATTCATCAATTAATCATGACAAATGCATTTCTGCAATTGTATTGTTGTTAATTTCCATTTTAATATCGGCAATTTCAATTTACATTATTATGTTTCTTTCAAATTATTTCCTATTTCTATTTCAAAACTCAATATTTTACTGATTCACTACTTTCATTTTATATTTCCATATACTATAAAATCAGTCTCCCATCCGGTCTTGTTCAGCAATTCACTATCAGCCAAGCAGTGAATCGATATGATCGATTAGCTAGTACTCACGCGAGCACGGAAGCGATTTGATCCTGAACTTTACCCATATAATCCGGTGATGGATCTCAACTCACTCTGGCACATACTCAGAGCAAAAGCTGCACGACATCAACATCGGCATATCCTCCTTTGGTTCAGTTAGCTAATATTCTTCAAACACGTTCGTTGGTCTGGTCATGTTGCCATGAAACAATGAATATACCTTCTTTTCTGTTGATTACAAATGCAACCATCACGTCTATTTTAATTCTTCAAGTAAAATACGTATTGCCCTTTTCTATTCTTTATTTAATTTCATTAATATACCTAGCTAATTCCTACTACTACGAAAAGCTAAAAAAAGAAACAAAATGCTAAGAAGAACCTTACCAACAGCAGTTGGGGGCAACGGCTGCTCTTGAGCGAGGGCGGTGGTAACTGAGGCTGGGCTTCTAGGCTCTTACAATAATAAGATCTGCAGGAAATATGACGAGGGGGAATGAACAACTCTCTTGGGCATGTGTGAAGCGAACTAATTCCCAAATAATAACCGCGGCGGCGAAGGCGTTAATTCTTTAGAGGTCGTGGTGTAAACCAGTGCTCAGCCCCAGGATCGTGATGTGTGGGCAACGCGGTATGGCGGAGTGGTGGTGTGGCTGATTTGAAAGTGGCCAGCAGGGAGCTCGTCTGTGTCGGATATGCGTCATTATACAGTCCAAACATTATAATTATTTTGTCCCGTGACAGGTTGTGCAATGATGGCCGAGTATTTTAATTCGATACTATTACTATTTTTTTATTTTTTTTATTTTTTTCTATTTACTTTTCTTTCTTTTATTTTTAAATATAATATTGTCACTATTTACTGCAAAACTAAAGTGAATGGTCATCTAAATCATAACCCTAACCCCTAAATTGGGCGTTAAGAGCACTCTTTATTATATCCCACTGAGTTTGCTCCCACTTGAACAGCACACCGCTGTTCCCTCAAATATCTTCTCCTAAGCGTTGGAACCCTACAAGTTTTAGGGTAATTCCCTGAATCAGACCGTTTGAAGAAACTGGATTACGTTGTTGTGCAGTCTCTGCCCAATTGCAATATGAGTGCCCGGTCGACGTACTTCATATTGCAGGCTTGGTTGATCCACGATGCATGACAAGGATCATCCACCACGAATCACGGGTTCTCTCGGTTCACCCTCAGAGTTCCTATACATGCGAAGATACTGGTCTTAAAGACTTACCCGGTTCCTGAGGTAGCGTGGATGTGGGCATATCTGCAAATCCTTGTCATGTGCGTGTAAGGACTGGTTGGAAATTATTCCTAAGATCGATGTGATTGGAAAACCTGGTCTGTTGACGGCGTCTGCCCCTTTGAGCCGTCCTCGAGGTACCCACGATGGTGATGTTATATCAGCTGACTTGGATTACAGTCATGCAGGTACATCTGAAACAGGATCATCCCATGATCACAAGGTTCTCCTCAGGTTCCCTAGGAGTTCCCTACCATGAAATGCACTAAGTGTAGAACCCCTGTCTGGCGGGACACAGTGGCGCAGTGGATGTGAACATATCCCTGGAAATCACCAGCACCATGGTTACAGTTTGGAGCATTCAGATCAGTGCTGGATTAGGAAGAAAGCGCTGGTTGGCTGACTGTGTAGTCTACAATGTCATGGTGCCCAGGTGGGCGTGTGCTCATTTGACTTGTGATTGAGTCACGGGTATGAAACAAGGATCATCTGTGATCTGGGAGGTCTGCAGGTTCCCCCTAAGGGGAGTTCCCCTGTGAAATGGTACTGGTGTGGAAGACCCACTGTAAAGCGGACACAGGAAGTGGCGTGGATGTGAACATGCCGTGATACTATGTGCTTCCATGTGGGCCACTGGTTTCAGGTGTCCCTGGGCTCAGATGCACCAGTTTACAGAAGAAACCTGGATTCTGTTGACCCAGCGTCTACCCTTTGACTGCATCCTCAGAGTCCCAGAGATGGGCGTGGCTGCCTCATTTGGGCTTGGTTAGGTGCTGGTGCATGAAGCAAGGGTCATCATATGATCATTCTCTCAGGTTCTTTCAGAGTTCACCTGTATGTCAGTCTTGCTAAGTATGCAGGAGCTGTGGCGGATTTACAGGGGTACTTAGTGGATGTGAAGGTATCACAATCACTTATGTGCATGTATGGTTTACCTGGATTTGGGAGGCTATTTCTACTGGGTAAGTCTTTCGATTTGAAGAAACCTGGTTGTTGTAGTCTACCAGCTGTTGCATCCATCGTCCCCCGTGGGGCGTGTGCCTCCATTTGAGCTTGGTTGGTCATGGTACATGGAAACAGGATCATCCCATATGATCACAAAGGTTCTCTCAAGTTAACCTCAGAGGGAGTTACCCTATACATACGGGGAATACTTTAAGTCTTAGGAACTGTCAGAAGCCGGACACACAGGGGTAACATGGATGGGAACCATCACAAATCCCTTATCATGCATGCCATATGGACACCCACAGAGTTTTGAGACAGCTCCTAGATCCGTGCTGGGCTGGAAAACCTAGTTACGGTGACCTTGATCTACCTTATTTTGTCCATGAGGTCCCCCGATTGATGTGCCTCCATTTGAGCTTGGTTAGGTCATGGGTACATGTGTAAATAAGGATCATCCCATATGATCACAAGGTTCTCCTCACAGGTTCACCTCAGGAGTTCCCCCTATACATGCAGAATGCAGCACAAGTGCAGAACCCTGTCAGAAATGGGACCACACCCAGGGGTAGCAGTGGATGTAGAACCATCAAATCCTTATGTGCATTCCATGGACACACACAGAGTTTTAGGGTATTTCCTAGATCCGTCTCAATTCAAGCCTGTTCTTGTTGACCCATGCTTTAGTCACCTTGTGTGCAGCTCCATCGGGGGTGCCCGGTGGGCGTGTGCCTCATTGGAAGCCCAGTTCAGGTCAGGTACATGTGGAAACAAAGGATCAAACCCCATATGATCTGGGTTCTCTCCGGTTCACCTCAGGGAGTTCCCCTGCCATCAGTGCCTAAGTGTGGAACACTGTTAAGAGGCGGACCCACCAGGAAATTAAGCATTGGATGAACCATCACAATCTGCTTATGTGCATGCCATGTGGACACACAAGTTTTGGGGCCATTCCCTAGATATAGTCTCGATTTAGAAGAAACCCTAGTTGATTAACCTTGGCAGTCACCCTTTGTGCATCCATAGAGGTCCCCGATGGGCGTGTGCTCCATTTGACTTAGGTTAGGTCATAGGTACATGTGGAAACAGGATGTCCATATGATCACAAGGTTCCTCTCAGGTTCACCTCTGAGGAGTTCCTATATCAGAATGCGCTTCTAAGTGTGAGAACCCCATTAGAGAAGCGGACACCAGAGGCATGTGGATGTGAACCATCTGATCACTTATGTATATATATGGACTACCTGTAGTTTTGGGGCCATTCACCGAATAAGAGGCCTTAGTTAGAAGAAACCCTAGTTAGAGTGGCCAGCGTAGTCTGCCATGGCTGCACTCCCATCTTGGTGCCCCGGTGTGTGCCTCCATTGAGCTTGGTTAGGTCATAGGTGCATGTGGAAACAAGGATCATCCATATGATCACCTGGTTCTCTCAGTTCACCTCACAAGGGAGTTCACTGCCATGCTGAAATCTCACTTTAAGTGTAGAACCCATCAGAAGCCAGGACACCAGGGAGCAGCAGTGAATGTCAGGCATATCACAAATCTCAACATGTGCCACATGCCATGGACACACACAGGTGCAGGCCCATTCCCTAGATCCCAGTCTCAAATTCAGAGAAACCTGGTCACATGGCAGTCTACCCGCATTGCATCCCTTCAGGGTGCCCGGTCAGCGTCTGCCTCCATTTGGGCCAGTTGAAGGTCATAGGTACATGTAGAGCTGGATCCATCGCAGTCACAGGTTCTCTCCGGTTCTCAGGGGTCCCTGCTATGCATGGGAGATACCTTTAGTGCTGAGACCACAAGCAGCCCGGACCAGAGAAGATAGCATTGGATGTAGAACCATCACAAATCACTTATGTGCATGCCATGTGGACACACAAGTTTTGGGGCCATTCCCTAGATCAGTTTTCGATTTAGAAACCCTAGTTCTGGTGGCAGTCACCTTTGTGCATCCCATGTAGGTCCACAGGTGGGCGTGCCCTCCATTTGAGCTTGGTTAGGTCACTTGGGGTATGTGGAAACAAGAAAGGATCACATCCACTGATCACAGGTTCTCTCAGGTTCACCCTCACTGAGGGAGTTCCTGCCCATGCTGAGTCTGCCCTAAGTGTAGGAACCCCCTGTCAGCAGGACTTGCAGGGTAGCATTGGATGTGGGTGTCACAAATCATATGTGCATGCCCATGTGGACACACCCTGAGGTTGGGGCCATTACAAGATCCAGATCTCGTTCAGAAGAAACCCTAGTTAAACATTGTTGTGTAGTCTACCCCCTTTAATTTGCCATCCCAGCCAAGGTGCCCAGTAGGCGTATGCCTCCAGCCCCCAATTAGTTGCAGGTCCTTAGGTACATGGAAACAGGATGTCCATATGATCACCCAGGGATTCTCAGGTTCCTCTGAGGTTTCCCTATACATGCAGAATGCCTAAGTGGGAACCCCTATCCAAGCGGATTTGCAGGGTGGCAGTGGATGTAGAGACCATCACAAATCACTTATGTATGTACTGTAGGACTTCCTGATTTTGGGGCCATTCCTAGATAGATCTTGATTTCAGAAGAAACCCTAGTTATTACGGTGGCCCTTGTAGTCTACCCCTTCATTTTTGCATCCCATCAGTCCCCAGTGGTGATGTACTATCCATTTTAGAAGCTTGATTTAGGTCATAGGTACATGTGGAAACGGATCATGCATATGATCACAAAGGTTCTCCTGGTTCTCAGGAGTTCCCCACTATGCATCAGAATCACTTTAGTGGGCACATAAGCTAGGGACACAGAGGCATTGGATGTAGAACCATCACAAATCTTATGTGCATGCTATGTGGACACTGATTTTGGGGCCATTCCCTAGATCAGATATGATTTGGAAAACCTAGTTGATGGCGCGTCCCCCTTTATTTTCCATGTGGTGCCCGGTGAGGCGTGTGCCACTCCATTTATTGGGTTAGGTCACTTAGGTACATGTGGAAACCAAGATCATCCCCATACTGATCACAAAGTTCTCACAGTTCACCTCTAGGAGTTCCCTGTCTACATGCAGATACAACTGGTGTAGGAATTACCAGTAGAAGAAACTTGGTTTTACAGAGATAAGCATTGGATGCAGAACATCACAAATCACTTATCAGCATGCCATGCTTGATTTTACACACAAGTTTGGGACCATTCCTACGATCGATCTCGATTTAAGAAGGAAACCCTGATTATAAATTTGACTGAAATACCCCTTTATTGCATCCCATCCATTTTTGATGGGGCGTGTGCCTTCCAGGCAGGCTGGTTAGGTCATGGGGCCACATGTAGGCTCAAGGATCATCCACTGTCAGTCACAAAGGTTCTCTCAGGTGCCTGCCTCAGGGGAGTTCCCCTATGCATGCGAGAATCACACCAAGTGCAGAATTGTCAAAGAAGCCAGGACACACCCACGGGGGGTAGCATTGGATGTGCAGAACCATCACAAATCACTTATGTGCATGCTGTATGGACACACACAGTTTTGGGGCCATTCCTAGATCAGATGCTCGATTTACGAAGAAACCCTAGTTACGTTGGCCCAGCGGCAGTCTACCTTTTATTGCATCCATCGGTCCCAGGTAGGCGTGCTCCATTTAGCTTGGTTAGGTCATGCAGACCCATGTGGAAACAAAGGATCATCCCATATGATCACAAGGTTCTCTCTAGGTTCACTCAGGAGTTATGCATGCGAATGCGCATAGTCTTTGAGGTCCCACTGTCCAGGGACACACAGAGGTAGCATTGGACAGAACCATCACAAAATCACTTATGTGTGCCATGTGGACACACCACAAGGATTTTGCAGATTTTCACAGATAGATCCTCCCATGATTCCCGAAGAAACCTGGTTACATTTATTGCGCGTCTGCCCCTTTGGCTGCATCCCATCGGTCCCGGTGGGCGTATGCTCCATTTTGAGCTTGGGTGCGGTACATGTGGAAAACAACCTCCCGCTCTTTCCTTCCTTTGCTCCTTCTCTCCAGCCTTTCCTGCCTTATACCCCTGCGGCTGCTTCTCTCCCGCCCTTTTTTCCCGCCCACCCTTTCCTCCTTCCTCTCCCTTTTTCTATCACGTTTCCATGGATTTTGCCCCACCTTTTCCGCCCCATTCCCTCTGTAAGCCAGAAAGTTCTCCTTGGTTTAAATGTGCCGTCTCAGCCATGTCTTCTCCACTAACAGCCTGAAAGTAACCCATTTCTCCCTTCATGCTTCTCTCATCCAATAGAACCACAAAAATCCTCTAGGCACTTGTGAGATGTGGCTCCTCGTCCCAGCTGTGCTTCTTTGGGCTGTGGTGTTACTTCTTAGCTCTTAAGACATTCAGCAAAATTTAATCTACTTGGTGTCTGTGTGTGTCGGCACCTTCTACAGAAAGGAGAAATTTGCTTTGCCCACTTTATCAGCATTAACGGCTGGAGAATTGGCCAGGCACGCCAAATATGAATTTCCGGAGAGTCGGGTCTACGGCGGAGGCTCGAAATCTCTCTCAGGCATCTTCAGCCACCGTGCAGAGTGAAAGCTGCCGACAGTGCCAGGCTAAGCAGCAGCAGTTGATCTTTCTGGCGGAGCAGCAGTTCATAACATGATCGCGCGAAGACTTATCCGGGAGACGTCGAGGCAACGCGCATTACGGAAGGAGAAGCAGGCGGCAGGAGAGAGGAGGGCGGGAAGCGGCGAGAGGAAGGCAGGGTTGAAGCGGTGCGCAAAGGAGGCGTCGACACCGGGGAGATGATGAGCAGTTGGTGTGGAACCTCACAACCACAGCTTGGGGGGCTTTGAAGCGAGATAATTTGACTTCTGATTAATGTGTATTATTGTCAAGTCGTGTCTAGCGGGTGTGTGTTGACCCGGTGGTGGTAATTTGTTGGTCGTGACGGGTGTAGTTCTTGGATTTGGTTCTTTAGTGTTTGGTTCACATGTGTGGTGTAGTTTCTTTAAGTGTTTTGGTTTCATATTGTGTGGTGGAATGCAGTTCTTTGCTTGTTTGGATTGGTATTATTAGGTCTGATTCTGTAGCGCTTTGGTATGTGTGTGAG